>NC_053391.1:531095540-531306190 GCF_905171765.1 Bufo bufo | reverse complement strand
TAAATGTGTGACAGTGACCTGTTCCAGTGGTGGGTGACGTGAAGCCTGATTCTCTGCTATGACATGAAGACAGATTCTGCGCTGACATAAGGCCAGATTCTCTGTTACGGGACCGCTCTCCTCTGTCTGGGTGCCGGGGCCTAAATGTGTGACAGTGGCCTGTTCCAGTGGTGGGTGACGTGAAGCCTGATTCTCTGCTATGACATGAATACAGATTCTGCGCTGACATAAGGCCAGATTCTCTGTTACGGGACCGCTCTCCTCTGTCTGGGTGCCGGGGCCTAAATGTGTGACAGTGGCCTGTTCCAGTGGTGGGTGACGTGAAGCCTGATTCTCTGCTATGACATGAATACAGATTCTGCGCTGACATAAGGCCAGATTCTCTGTTACGGGACCGCTCTCCTCTGTCTGGGTGCCGGGGCCTAAATGTGTGACAGTGGCCTGTTCCAGTGGTGGGTGACGTGAAGCCTGATTCTCTGCTATGACATAAAGACAGATTCTGTGCTGACATAAGGCCAGATTCTCTGTTACAGGACCTCTCTCCTCTGCCTGGGTGCCTGGGCCTAAATGTGTGACAGTGGCCTGTTCCAGTGGTGGGTGACGTGAAGCCTGATTCTCTGCTATGACATGAAGACAGATTCTGCGCTGACATAAGGCCAGATTCTCTGTTACGGGACCGCTCTCCTCTGTCTGGGTGCCGGGGCCTAAATGTGTGACAGTGGCCTGTTCCAGTGGTGGGTGACGTGAAGCCTGATTTTCTGCTATGACATGAATACAGATTCTGCGCTGACATAAGGCCAGATTCTCTGTTACGGGACCGCTCTCCTCTGCCTGGGTGCCTGGGTCTAAATGTGTGACAGTGGCCTGTTCCAGTGGTGGGTGACGTGAAGCCTGATTCTCTGCTATGACATGAATACAGATTCTGTGCTGACATAAGGCCAGATTCTCTGTTACGGGACCTCTCACCTCTGTCTGGGTGCCGGGGCCTAAATATGTGACAGTGGCCTGTTCCAGTGGTGGGTGACGTGAAGCCTGATTCTCTGCTATGACATGAAGACAGATTCTGTGCTGACATAAAGCCAGATTCTCTGTTACGGGACCTCTCACCTCTGTCTGGGTGCCGGGGCCTAAATATGTGACAGTGGCCTGTTCCAGTGGTGGGTGACGTGAAGCCTGATTCTCTGCTATGACATGAAGACTGATTCTGCGCTGACATAAGGCCAGATTCTCTGTTACGGGACCGCTCTCCTCTGCCTGGGTGCCTGGGCCTAAATGTGTGACAGTGGCCTGTTCCAGTGGTGGGTGACGTGAAGCCTGATTCTCTGCTATGACATGAAGACAGATTCTGTGCTGACATAAGGCCAGATTCTCTGTTACGTGACCTCTCACCTCTGTCTGGGTGCCGGGGCCTAAATATGTGACAGTGGCCTGTTCCAGTGGTGGGTGACGTGAAGCCTGATTCTCTGCTATGACATGAAGACAGATTCTGTGCTGACATAAGGCCAGATTCTCTGTTACGGGACCTCTCACCTCTGTCTGGGTGCCGGGGCCTAAATATGTGACAGTGGCCTGTTCCAGTGGTGAGTGACGTGAAGCCTGATTCTCTGCTATGACATGAAGACTGATTCTGCGCTGACATAAGGCCAGATTCTCTGTTACGGGACCTCTCTCCTCTGTCTGGGTGCCTGGGCCTAAATGTGTGACAGTGGCCTGTTCCAGTGGTGGGTGACGTGAAGCCTGATTCTCTGCTATGACATGAATACAGATTCTGCGCTGCCATAAGGCCAGATTCTCTGTTACGGGACCGCTCTCCTCTGTCTGGGTGCCGGGGCCTAAATGTGTGACAGTGGCCTGTTCCAGTGGTGGGTGACATGAAGCCTGATTCTCTGCTATGACATGAAGACTGATTCTGCGCTGACATAAGGCCAGATTCTCTGTTACGGGACCGCTCTCCTCTGTCTGGGTGCCGGGGCCTAAATGTGTGACAGTGGCCTGTTCCAGTGGTGGGTGACATGAAGCCTGATTCTCTGCTATGACATGAAGACAGATTCTGTGCTGACATAAGGCCAGATTCTCTGTTACGGGACCTCTCTCCTCTGCCTGGGTGCCTGGGCCTAAATGTGTGACAGTGGCCTGTTCCAGTGGTGGGTGACGTGAAGCCTGATTCTCTGCTATGACATGAATACAGATTCTGCGCTGACATAAGGCCAGATTCTCTGTTACGGGACCGCTCTCCTCTGCCTGGGTGCCTGGGCCTAAATGTGTGACAGTGGCCTGTTCCAGTGGTGGGTGACGTGAAGCCTGATTCTCTGCTATGACATGAAGACTGATTCTGTGCTGACATGAAGCCAGATTCTCTGCTATGGCATGAAGAGACTGATTCTCTGCTGACATGAAGCCAGATTCTTTGCTATGGCATGAAGAGACTGATTCTCTGCTGACGTGAAGCCAGATTCTCTGCTATGAGACCTCTGTCCAATTGATATTGGTTAATTTTTATTTTTTTTATTTTTATTTTAATTCATTTCCCTATCCACATTTGTTTGCAGGGGATTTACCTACATGTTGCTGCCTTTTGCAGCCCTCTAGCTCTTTCCTGGGCTGTTTTACAGCCTTTTTAGTACCGAAAAGTTCGGGTCCCCATTGACTTCAATGGGGTTCGGGACGAAGTTCGGATCGGGTTCGGATCCCGAACCCGAACATTTCCGGGAAGTTCGGCCGAACTTCTCGAACCCGAACATCCAGGTGTTCACTCAACTCTAGTCATAAAATGTGATCTGATCTTCATCTAAGTCACAACAATAGACAATCACAGTCTGATTAAACTAATAACACACAAAGATTTAAATGTTACCATGTTTTTATTGAACACACCATGTAAATATTCACAGTGCAAGTGGAAAAAGTATGTGAACGCCTAGACTAATCACATCTCCAAGAGCTAATTGGAGTGAGGTGTAAGCCAACTGGAGTCCAATCAATGAGATGAGATTGGAGGTGTTGGTTACAGCTGCCCTGCCCTATAAAAAACACACACCAGTTCTGGGTTTGCTTTTCACAAGAAGCGTTGCCTGATGTGAATTATGCCTTGCACAAAAGAGCTCTCAGAATACCTACGATTAAGAATTGTTGACTTGCATAAAGCTGGAAAGGGTTATAACAGTATCTCCAAAAGCCTTGCTGTTCATCAGTCCATGGTAAGACAAATTGTCTATAAATGGAGAAAGTTCAGCACTGCTGCTACTCTCCCTAGGAGTGGCTGTCCTGTAAAGATGACTGCAAGAGCACAGCGCAGACTGCTCAATGAGGTGAAGAAGAATCATAGAGTGTCAGCTAAAGACTTACAAAAGTCCCTGGCATATGCTAACATCCCTGTTAGCGAATCTACGATACATAAAACACTAAACAAGAATGGATTTCATGGGAGTATACCACAGAGCAAGCCACTGCTGTCCAAAAAAACATTGCTGCATGTTTACAGTTTGCACAAGAGCACCTGGATGTTCCACAGCGGTACTGGCAAAATATTCTGTGGACAGATGAAACCAAAGTTGAGTTGTTTGGAAGAAACACACAGCACTATGTGTGGAGAAAAAGAGGTACAGCACACCAACATCACAACCTCATCCCAACTGTGAAGTATGGTGGTGGGTGCATCATGGTTTGGGGCTGCTCTACTGCGTCAGGGCCTGGATGGATTGCTATCATCGAAGGAAAAATGAATTCCCAAGTTTATCAAGACATTTTGCAGGAGAACTTAAGGCCATCTGTCCACCAGCTGAAGCTCAACAGAAGATGGGTGTTGCAACAGACAACGACCCAAAGCATAGAAGTAAATCAACTACAGAATGGCTTAAACAGAAGAAAATACGCCTTCTGGAGTGGCCCAGTCAGTCCAGACCTTAACCCGATCGAGATGCTGTGGCATGACCTCAAGAAAGCGATTCACACCAGACATCCCAAGAATATTGCTGAACTGAAACAGTTCTGTAAAGAGGAATGGTCAAGAATTACTCCTGACCGTTGTGCACGTCTGATCTGCAACTATAGGAAATGTTTAGTTGAAGTTATTGCTGCCAAAGGAGGTTCAACCAGTTATTAAATCCAAGGGTTCACATATTTTTTCCACCTGCACTGTGAATGTTTACATGGTGTGGTCAATAAAAACATGGTAACATTTAATTCTTTGTGTGTTATTAGTTTAAGCAGACTGTGATTGTCTATTGTTGTGACTTAGATGAAGATCAGATCACATTTTATGACCAATTTGTGCAGAAATCCATATCATTCTAAAGGGTTCACATATTTTTTCTTGCAACTGTATATATATATATATATATATATATATATATATTGCAGTTGCCTGCCCGTGTGTGAGAGGCTGCAGGCCCACAGACTGTACTGTGTGCACACCACTCATATAGGGTGTCACAGACAGTACCTTGCAGATAAAAAAAAAGTCAATTTTTTTTTATTTTATATAATCGCAGTTGCCAGATAGTGAGAGGCTGCAGGCTCACAGACTGTACTGTGTGCACACCATTCATACAGGGAGTGTCTGGCCCATTCATACAGTGAGTGTCTGGCCCACACAGACTGTACTGTGGCCACTGGCCAGGCCACCACTCATACCGTTACAGGGTGTCACAATACCTTGCAGATAAAACTAAAGTCAATTTATTTTTTTCTCTGTAATAAATATATTATTGCAGTTGCAAGCCAGTGAGTGTCTGGCCCACAGACTGTACTGTGGCCACTGGCCAGGCCACCTCTCATACCGTTACAGGGTGTCACAATACCTTGCAGATAAAACTAAAGTCAATTTTTTTTTTCTCTGTAATAAATATAATCGCAGTTGCAAGCCAGTGTGTGTCTGGCCTACAGACTGTACTGTGGCCACTGGCCAGGCCACCACTTATACCGTTACAGATAAAACTAAAGTCAATTTATTATTTCTCTGTAATAAATACAGTGGTGGGGCAAGGGTCCATCTGACCACTGATACCTGGTCTGCAAAGCTTGATCAGGGCAGGTATATCACGTACACTGCGCATTGGGTCAAACTGCTGATGGCTGACAAGCATGGAATGCGTGGCTCTGCAGCGGAGTTGGTGACACCGCCACGACTTGCAGGCAGGCCTACTGCCACCTTTTCTACTCCTCCTACTACATCCTCTTCGATAACCTCCTCAGCTGAGTCCTCTTCTGCTGCGGCGTCTGGCTAAACATCAACTGAATCCCCCCAGCTCCCCAGGGGCTATTCCACATCCCGGATACGACAATGTCACACTGTCTTGGGGTTGACTTGGTGGTGTGTGAATGGAAGCAATTTGTTGGCCGCATTGAATTTGGGCAAGTTGTCACATGTGCCGTGCATGGCACATGTGTTGAATCTCATCGTACAACGCTTTGTGTATAAGTACCCAGGCTTACAGGACGTCCTCAAGCAGGCCAGGAAGGTGTGTGGCCATTTCAGGCATTCCTACACGGCCATGGTGCACTTTTCCAATATTCAGCGGCAAAACAGCATGCCAGTGATGCGCTTGATTGGCGACAGCCCGACACGTTGGAAGTCAACACTCCTGATGTTCGACTGCCTGCTCTAACAAGAAAAAGCAGTCAACGAGTATTTGTATGACCGGGGTGCTAGGACAGCCTCTGCGGAACTTGGAATTTTATTGCCACGTTACTGGACGCTCATGCGCAATGCCTGTAGGCTCATGCGTCCTTTTGAGGAGGTGACAAACCTAGTCAGTCGCACCGAAGGCACCATCAGCGACCTCATCCCATTTGTTTTCTTCCTGGAGCGTGCCCTGCGAAGAGTGCTGGATCAGGCTGTAGATGAGCGTGAAGAGGAAGAGTTGTGGTCACCATCACCACCAGAAACAGCCTTGTCATCATCGCTTGCCGGACCTGTGGTAACGCTGGAAGAGGAGTATGAGGAAGAGGAGTCAGAGGAGGAATGTGGCTTTGAGGAGGAGGAAGACCAACCACAGCAGGCATCCCAGGGTGCTCGTTGTTGTCACCTATCTGGGACCCGTGGTGTTGTACGTGGCTGGGGGGAAGAACAGACCGTCAATGACATCAGTGAATATAAAGAATGGGAAATGAGTAGTTCGGCATCCAACCTTGTGCAAATGGGGTCTTTCATGCTGTCATGTCTGTTGAGGGACCCTCGTATAAAAAGGATGAAGGAGAACGACCTGTACTGGGTGGCCACGCTACTAGATCCCCGATATAAGCAGAAAGTGGCGGAAATGTTACCAAATTACCGCAAGTCGGAAAGGATGCAGCAGTTCCAAAATAAATTTAAAAGTATGCTTTACACAGTGTATAAGGGTGATGTCACGGCACAACGGGAATCTAACAGGGCAAGAGGTGAAAGTAATCCTCCTCCTACCACGACCACGCCGGCAAGGACAGGACGCTTTACAGATGTGTTGTTGATGGAGGACATGCAGAGCTTTTTCAGTCCTACACATCGCCACAGCCCTTCGGGATCCAGCCTTAGAGAACGACTCGACCGACAGGTAGCAGACTACCTCGCCTTAACTGCAAATATCGACCCTCTGAGGAGCGATGAACCCCTTGACTACTGGGTGTGCAGGCTTGACCTGTGGCCTGAGCTATCCCAATTTGCGATAGAACTTCTGGCCTGCCCCGCTTCAAGTGTCCTGTCAGAAAGGACCTTCAGTGCAGCAGGAGGCATTGTCACTGACAAGAGAAGTCGCCTTGGTCACAAAAGTGTTGATTACCTCACCTTCATTAAGATGAATGAGGCATGGATCCCGAAGGGAATGACAGTGGGGGATGCATTTGACTAAAAAAGGCCTGATGAGATGCCTTGGGCTAAAAATGGTCCACACGCTGCTGTATTTAATCTCTGCATGCCGGATGACTTGCGTGACTTCTCCGCCACCAACTAGGGTTCAAGCCGCAATGTTTTAGTGTACTTTTTGCCTAGAAAACATCAATTTTTATATACCTAATTTTTCAGGCATGTGTACATGCCTAATTTTTCTGGCCTCTGGTGCTGCACTGTGGCTGCAAAAACAAAACAAAAAAAAAGGTACATACATGTGTCAATTCCCCTTCGTGATCGTTACCTTGTTGTGGTGAAGAGGGTTGCGTATCACAATGAAACTATCACTTCTATGAGTGTGTTGGCAATGTTGGCACACCCCAGATGATAAGGTCGTTGCTTCATTGTGAACAGACCAAAAGCGATCGGCTGGATAATTTTGCATAGAAAAAACATGAATTTTCGTTGTGATCATCTAAGGTGATCATTAAACCTACTAAGCCAACAATGGGCCCACACTGCAGAATCATTGTTTTCTGGGTCTCTTAACTGTCACTGAACTACCTCAGTACGACCATAGGCTTTGAAAAACTGCCATCGCCTGCAATCTCCCAAACGTGCGCACGAGCACAGTCATCACTACAACAAGATTGACGCATAGAGGAATAAAATTTATCTCATGAGTGTATCAACTATTGACAACTCTTTGCGGTTGTCTAAAATCTATTCGATTCACGTCCCCTGATAGGGGACGTAACAGGGATTAAACTGATAGGAATAGTGGGTATTTTTTGGCTGGGTATTTTTTGGCCGCGTGACTGAACGCTCATGCACAATGGCTGTAAGCTCATGCGTCCTTTTGCGGAGGTGACAAACCTGGTCAGTCAAACCCAAGGCAACATCATCGACCTCATCCCATATGCGTTTTTTCTGGAGCGTGCCCTGCGAAGAGTGCTGGATCAGGCCGTAGATGAGCATGAAGAGGAAGAGTTGTGGTCACCATCACCACCAGAAGCAGCCTTGTCGTCGTCGATTGCTGGACCTGCGGCAACGCAGAGAGAGGAGTCTGAAGAAGAGAAGTCAGAAAAGGAAGGTGGCTTTGAGGAGGTGGAAGACCAACCACAGCAGGCGTCGCAGGGGGCTTGTTGGCTCCTTTCAGGGACCCTTGGTGTTGTAGGTGGCTGGGTGGAGGAAGAGACCTTCAATGACATCAGTGAGGACAAGGAACGGGACATGGCTAGCTTGGTATACAACCTTGTGCAAATGGGGAGTTTGCTGTT
Organism: Bufo bufo; assembly: GCF_905171765.1. NCBI lineage: Eukaryota > Metazoa > Chordata > Amphibia > Anura > Bufonidae > Bufo > Bufo bufo. The sequence continues at coordinate 531,298,108 of NC_053391.1, read as the reverse complement.
GTGCAAATGGACTGTTTGCGGTTGTTTGCGGTGCGTTAAACGGGGAGTTTGGTCTGTCAGAGTTTGGTCTATCACTGTGAAGCGGGCGTAACCCTTACACTACCTGATCGATACAACATCATACCTTATCGTATACACACACTGGATGTTTTAAAGCAAGTTATTCCAAACAATTTAGGAAAGTTAGGTGATTTATGCCCTTTATGGATTAAAACCCGACTCTGCGTCAACTACGTAATTTTCCATGGGAGTTTTGCCATGGATCCCCCTCCGGCATGCCACAGTCCAGGTGTTAGTCCCCTTGAAACAACTTTTCCATCACTATTGTGGCCAGAAAGAGTCCCTGTGGGTTTTAAAATTTGCCTGCCTATTGAAGTCTATGGCGGTTCGCCCGGGTTGCGAACATTTGCGGAAATTCGCATTCACCGTTCGCGAACGGAAAATTTTATGTTCGCGACATCTCTAGTGCTGGTGGCTCTGTGCGACCACCGCCTCTTCCTCCGAACTACATAGGTCACTCGCATGACCTTGATTCCATGTTGGGTCAAGGACCTTATCGTCCTCCACATCATCTTCCACCCAGTCTTTACCCCTGCCTTCCTTGTCGGTCTGCACACTTTCGAAAGCCCCAGCAGTTGGCACCTGTGTTTCGTCATCATCCGAGACGTGCTGCGATGGTCCTCCCATACACTCGTCTTGAAAGATAAGTAGTTGGGCATCGGTGCACTCAATCTCTTCCACTTCTGGGGCAGGGCTAGGTGGATGTCCCTGGGAAACCCTGCTAACAGAGTCATCAAAAAGCAGAAGAGACTGCTGCATGACTTGGGGCTCAGACTTGATTTGCAAGGGGGTGAGGTGAAAGACTGATGGACATCGGCTGCAGGTGCCAACTGTGGTCTTTCAGCAGGAGACTGGGTGGGAGACAATGTGAAGGAACTGTATCCACTGTCAGCAACCCAATCTACTATTGTCTGTACTTGTTCAGGCCTCACCATTCGTAGAGCAGCAATAGGCCCAACCAAATAACGCTGCAGGTTTTGTCGCCTACTCGCACATGAGTAAGGGGTTTCACTTGTGCGTGTAGCTGGCACAGATCGACCACGTCCTCTCCCTGCAATATGAGCTCTACCAGCAGCACCACGACCTGGGCCACGTCCCTTATTTTACTTACTTACTTTTTCAAATTTAGGATCTTGCCCTAAATGGGTGTTTAATTAATAGTAGAATAGAACGACAGTATGTAAAGGATGTATCTCACACGGCCTGAACCAGACTAGGCCTCAATTAAAGAATTTTTTGCCCAAAATGGCTGTATTTCAAATGCCTGAATCAAACCCCTGTATGTAAAGGGTGTATCTCACACGGCCTGACCCACTGTAGGCCTAAATTAAAGATTTCTTTGACAAAAATGGGTGTATTTCAAATGGTTGTATTTCAAATGCCTGTATCAAACCCCTGTATGTAGAGGGTGTATCTCACACGGCCTGAACCAGTGTAGGCCTGAATTAAAGATTTCTTTGCACAATATGGCTGTATTTCAAATGGCTGTATTTCAAAAGCCTGAATCAAACCCCTGTATGTAGAGGGGGTATCTCACAGGGCCTGAACCAGTGTAGGCCTGAATTTAATATTTCTTTGCCTAAAATGGCTGTATTTCAAATGGCTGTATTTCAAATGCCTGTGCTGTTTCAAACCCCTGTATGTTACGGGTGTATCTCACAGGGCCTGAATCAGTGTAGGCCTAAATTAAAGATTTCTTTGCACAAAATGGCTGTATTTCCAATGCCTGAATCAAACCCCTATATGTAGAGGGTGTATCTCACACAGCCTGAACCAGTGTAGGCCTGAATTAAAGATTTATTTGACCAAAATGGCAGTATTTCAAATGCCTGAATCAAACCCCTGTATGTAGAGGGTGTATCTCACACGGCCTGAACCAATGTAGGCCTGAATTAAATATTTCTTTGCCCAAAATGGCTGTATTTCAAATGGCTGTATTTAAAATGCCTGAATAGAAACCCCTGTATGTAGAGGGTGTATCTCACAGGTCCTGAACCAGTATAGGCCTAAATTAAATATTCCTTTGCCCAAAATGGCTGTATTTCAAATAGCTGTATTTCAAATGCCTGAAACAAACCCCAGTATGTAGAGGGTGTATCTCACAAGGCCTGAACCAGTGTAGGCCTAAATTCAATATTGGTGCACCAAATGGCGGTATTTCAATTGCCTGAATCAAACCCCTGTATCTCACAGGGCCTGAATCAGTGTAGGCCTGAATTAAAGATTTCTTTGACCAAAATGGCTGTATTTCAAATGGCTGTATTTCAAATCCCTGATTCAAACCCCTGTATGTAGAGGGTGTATCTCACAGGGCCTGAACCAGTGTAGGCCTGAATTCAATATTGGTGCACCAAATGGCGGTATTTAAAATCTCTGAATCTAACCCAAATGTATTAAGGTTGTATCACACAATGACATCTGCATCAAAGGCTGCCAACTAAATTTTTTTGTTTAACAACTAAATTTGACAGCAGTATATAAGCCTGTAATTCCACACGTGCTGATGCTGCAAGGCCTGAAAATAGTGTTTTTTGTAAAAAAAAAGTAGGTTTTTAAAACCCCAGAAAATGATGGGTGTATTTCTAGCTTAAATTGCACACTGACTAATCCAGATGTTGTAGATTGCCAAAAAAGTGTTTTTTTGGTAACAGAATATGAAAGCTGTATATATTAAACTTGAATTTAACACTTGCAGATAAGGAAAATACTATTTTTTTGTCAAAAAAGTGTGTTTTTAAAACCCCAGAAAATGATGGGTGCATTTTTAGCTTAAATAAAGGAAGACACATGGAAACAAAAATGGAAACGGATTACGGAACAACGGAACCCCATTTTGTGGAACGAAACACAACCACGTCTTGTGCATGAGGCTAAAAACATGATTTTTTTGGCTTCAAAAATGAAATCATTGTGTAAAACTTACATAAATAAATAAAAAGCATACGTATTAGGTATCGCAGCATCCGTAATAACTTGCTCTAAAAAAATATCACATGACCTAACCCTTCAGGTGAATACCGTAAAAAAATATAAATAAAAACGGTGTAACAAAAGCCATTTTTTGTCACCTTACATCACAAAAAGTGTAATAGCAAGCGATCAAAAAGTCACACTTACCCCAATATAGTGCCAATAAAACCGTCATCTCATCCCGCAAAAATCATACCCTATATCGCCCAAAAACTGAAAAAATTATGGCTCTCAGACTATGGAAACACTAAAACATGATTTTTTTTGTTTAAAAAAATAAATAAGTGTGTAAAACTTACATAAATAAAAAAAAGTATATATATTAGGAAATTGCAGCATCCGTGACAACCTGGTCTATAAAAATATCACATGATCTAACCTGTCAGATGAATGTTGTAAATAACAAAAAAAACAGCTATTTCTTGTTACCTTGCCTCACAAAAAGTGTAATATAGAGCAACCAAAAATCATATGTACCCTAAACTAGTACCAGCAAAACTGCCACCCTATCCCGTAGTTTCTAAAATGGGGTCACTTTTTAAGTTTCTACTCTAGGGGTGCATCAGGGGGGCTTCAAATGGGACATGGTGTCAAAAAACCAGTCCAGCAAAATCTGCCTTCCAAAAACCGTATGGCATTCCTTTCCTTCTGCGCCCTGCTGTGTGCCCGTACAGAGGTTTACAACCACATATGGGGTGTTTCTGTAAACTACAGAATCAGGGCCATAAATATTGAGTTTGGTTTGGCTGTTAACCCTTGCATTGTAACTGGAAAAAAATTATTAAAATGGAAAATCTGCCAAAAATTTGAAATTTTGATATTGTATCTCTATTTTCCATTAATTCTTGTGGAACACCTAAAGGGTTAACGACGTTTGTAAAATCAGTTTTGAATACCTTGAGGGGTGTAGTTTCTAGAATGGGGTTATTTTTGGGTGGTTTCTATTATGTAAGCCTCGCAAAGTGACTTCAGACCTGAACTGGTCCCTAAAAATTTCAGAAAAATTTCAAGATTTGCTTCTAAACTTTTAAGCCTTGTAACATCCCCAAAGTATGAAATATCATTCCCAAAATGATCCAAACATGAAGTAGACATATGGAAAATGTAAAGTAATAACTATTTTTGGAGGTATTACTATGTATTATAGAAGTAGAGAAACTGAAACTTGGAAATTTGCAATTTTTTACAAATTTTTGGTTAATTTGATATTTTTTTAGAAATAAAAATGACATTTTTTTACTTCATTTTACCAGTGTCATGAAGTACAATATGTGACGAAAAGAATGGCCTGGATAAGTCAAAGCGTTTTAAAGTTATCAGCACTTAAATTGACACTGGTCAGATTTGCAAAAAATTAAGGTGAAATAGGGCTGAGTCCTTAAGGGGTTAAACTTGAATTTAACACTTGCAGATCAGGAAAATACATTTTTTGGGCAAAAAAAAAGTGTGTTTTTAAAACCCCAGAAAATGATGGGTGTATTTCTACCTTAAATTGCACACTGACTATCCAGATGTTGTAGATTGCTAAAAAAAAAATGGTGATTTGCAATCTCCCAAAAGCTCAGATGCAGTGCTGGTGCACTGAGCTTGCATAAAATGGCCGCCGCCGCCGCCCACCTAACTAACAGAATTATAAAAGTTATTTTTGGTCAATGGGCTTAGGGCAGGGTAAAACAATTGTGCCCTGCACCCACACAACTATTTCTATGTAGATCGCTGAGTTAGATTCTCTCCCATTCTCTCCCTGAAATCACAAGTCCAGCAGCATCCTCTCCCTACACTTGTAACAGCAGAGTGACGTGCAGCGCTATGTGACTCAAGCTTATATAGAGCCTGGGTCACATGCTGCTCTTGCCAATCACAGCCATGCCATTAGTAGGCATGGTTGTTATGGCTTCTAAGGTCAGACAGTTAACCGCTTGTTGATTGGCTGCTCTGCAGCCTTTCAAAAAGCGCTAAGAAAGCGCAGAACACCGAACCCGAACCCAAACTTTTACTGAAATGTTCGGGTTCGGGTCCGGGGTCCAAAAATCCTAAAGTTCGGTACGAACCCAAACTTTACAGTTCGGGTTCGCTCAACCCTATAATGGGTAAATAAGAAACAAAAAATGTTATATATACAGTTGAAACCAGAAGTTTACATTCACTATATAAAAAGACACATATGCATGTTTTTCTCAATATCTGATATGAAATCTGAATAACCCTTTCCTGTTTTTAGTCAATTAGGATTACCATAATTATTATTATTTGCCAAATGCCAGAATATTCATAGAGAGAATGTTTTAACTCATTTTATTACTTTCTGCAAAGTCAAAAGTTTACATACATTTCATTAATATTTGGTACCATTGCCCTTAAACTGTATGACTTGGGTCAAACGTTTTGGATATCTTTCTACAAGCTTCTCACAATAGTTGGTCGGAATTTGGCCCCATTCCTCCTGACAAAACTGGTGTAACTGAGCCATGTGTGTTGGTCGCCTTGCTCACACCTGCCTTTTCAGCTTTGCTTATCCATTTTTAATAGGATTGAGATCAGGGCTTTGTGATGGCCACTCCAAAACATTGACTTTGTTATGCTTAACCACTTTGTAACCAGTTTGGCAGTATGCTTTGGGTCATTGTGCATTTGGAAGACCCATTTCCGCCCAAGCTTTAAATTACTGGCTGATGTCTTGAGTAGATATGAGCTAATTTCTCAAAAATTAGATTCGGCTAGTTTGATGAATTTTCAGAAAAAATTTAGATCGATCCAAACTTATTTGTGATGAATCACGTTAAAAACGGCTATTTCTTGGCTGCAGAGAGCCTATATAGTCGTGTAGAACACTGTGCCTTGCAGTAGCAGACATAGGAAGTCTGCTGTGGTAGTGAAACAATACTGTGAGTCCGTGTGACACGTACATGACAGGTGTCGCTCTTAGAATCACTGCACACCACTTATTTAAGCAGTTAAGGGGCCAAAACTGACCAAATAACTCAAGTGTGAACTCAGCCTTACAGGTCAATGTTAGCGCCAGGTATAAAGAACCATGCAGAGGCCCAAGATCTTAGCGTGAAAGAGCGCACTCCTTTTACACCAATTCACTGATTTCACATAGATTTCTACAGAACCTGTTCTATTAAACGCTTATACAAGTAAAGCCACCCTGACAGAGTGGAGTGGGTGTCAGCAGTAAGTTTGTGTTGACGTCACTGATTATTTTGCCCTTCCTCTGATCCGACAGAACAATAACCTCAGAAAAAGGGATCCTGTCTGTGGAGCATCCGCCTTCACTAGGTCAGCATTTGGTCAATAATCCATCAGTATTGCTAAAGCCAAAAAAACAGGAGTGGATCCAAAAACAATTTAGATGTCTTCTGTGTTTTGTACCCACTCCTGCTTTTGGCTACCAAATCATAAGCCAATTCTGATGCAAAAAAGTAACCATGTCATGCAGGCCTTACAGCTGTTACATAGACAGGATCCGTTGTGCAATACATTTTACTTCCTTCTGACAGATTAGAAGAAGGGTCAAATAAATGATGATGTCAGCCAGGCCAAAAGGCAAAATAGTGGCCCAGTAATGAAGTAGGGAGGGTTGGAACAGCATGAGAAGTCCACAGAGTGGCCCTATGACAGAGTGGTGAGGTGGAAGCAGCATGAGGAGACCACAGAGTGACCCAGTGACAGAGTCTGGAGGTGGCAGCAGCATCAGGAGGAGGCCACAGAGTGGCACAATGACAGTGTGGATGTGACAGCAGCATTATGAGGCCACAGAGGGGCACAATTACAGAGTTTGGAGGTGGCGGCAGCAGCAGCATCAGGAGGAGGCCAAAGGGTGGCACAATTACAGTGTGGAGGTTGCTGCAGCATCAGTGGGCCTCAGAGTAGCACAATGACATTGTGGAGGTGGCAACAGCAGCATCAGAAGACCTGAGTGGTGAGGTGGCAGCAGCATCAAGGGACCACAGAGTGACCTGTTGACAGAGTGGGGAGGTGGGTGGTAATACCAGTACCAGCTGAATATGGTGGGTGAAAGAAGGAGCACTTGGCATCAGATGTGTGGCATCAGGCGGGTGGCAGCATTAGAATAGTAGCTGAGGCAGGTAGCCAGAAGAAACCGGTCTCTTTTGTCAAAGTGTTGGCGTGGCACCATGGATGATCTAGTCTGATATATCAGGAATTGGTGGGTGGAAATTCTGGCTGATCTACGCCTGATTCATTTTGACAAAGGTCAGTCTCTCCACAATTTGGGTGGACAGGCGAGTTCTTGCTGTAACTATGGCTCCCGCCACACTAAACACTCGCTCTGATGCCATACTACTGGTCAGACAGGACAGCTTTTCCAGGACAAACTCGGCCAGTTGTGGCCACAAATCCAGTTTGGCTGCCCAGTAGTCCAGCGGATCTTTAATGTGGGGTGGCAGGGTGCTGTTCAAGTATACCACCACCTGCTGGTTCAGGTTCTGCTCCAGGTCTAGCTGCTGCAGCTGGTGAGTAGTTTCCTCATTAGGCGAGTTAAGAAAGCTGCTAATCAGCGACTCTAGATTCAAGTTGCTGCTGATGAAGCTTGAACTGCTCCTACCCCCCCCCCCCACCCTGCCACAGCAGCCATGGCAGAGGAACGTAAGCACAGAAGATACCCCCAGACCTGCGAGAGGATGGACGATGGCGCAGATAGGCAGCGGCCAACTGACTACATAGGATGACTCTGTATTAGTTCAGTTTGTCCTCCCTCTCAGCGGGTGAAAAAAATGCCCCCATTTTGGACCAGTAGTGAGGGTCCAACAAGGTGAAGAGCCAGAAGTCATCCCTCTGTCTAATGATGACAATTCGGCTGTCACTACGCAAGCAAGTGAGCATGCATTGGGACATTTGTGTAAGTGACTCGGATGGAGTCCCTGCCTCCATCTCCACTGCATACTGCCACGGTGTGTCTGGGTCCTCTGCCTTGTCTTCCTCATTGCCCTGTAGCTCCATTGGCTGCTCCTGCTCCTCCTTTCCTGTCACCTGTGTAGAAAAAACACCCATTTCGCTACACATTGCTTTTGCTCCAATGTCCTCCTCCTCCTCCTCCAATTCAGCCCCCACAGGGCTCATTTGGCCGTGAGATGTAGGCACCACATCTCCAGTACCCTGATCATCCAGATTTACCAGCATCTGTTCCAGGATATAGAGCAGTGGAATGACGTTGTTCATCCCGTAGTCCTGGCGACTGACAAATAATGTGGCCTCCTCAAAGGCCTTATTGACCATATTCGTACCGCCCACGATGCTTATCTCTGTTTTGCGGGGGTGGAGCATGTCCGTCCCATCCCTCGTGGGGGGGACCGGCACCGCCTACTCCTGCAGAGGGAGGCAAGGTGGATAATGCAAACTGGCGCTATGGGCCCAGCAGGCATGAATGACAGGAATGACATGTCTGTCTTTCTGTGATTTGAATGCGCTCGTTTTGCCTACATACACGCCCACCTGTCCCTGTCCTCCTAGTAATATCATTATTATGGTCTTTTGTTACCCCTTACTTTATTTCCTGCCTTTTGTCTTTTATCTTTTATCTTTTATCTTTTATTAACTCCATATTTTATATGAGATGCCTCTCTTTGTACAGCCTTGCGCTTAATGCTTGTTCTGAATCATGCTGCCACCATATGCTCTCCTTGTGTTTAGGTGGGCATCATATGTACTGGTTTTTCCATACTTTACTCTTAGTACTTATCCATGACCTTATATACTTGTCCTATATTCAAGAACATTGATATATGAATTGTAGTCTTTGTGCTTGTATGGTTTATTTATTTATCTTTTTCATTCTTTTGTCACTGCTGTGTCCAGATTTTTAATATATGTCATTATATCTTGAGGGCGAACAGCTGTGGCCATCGCCGCCCGCAACAGTGTGTCCGCCCGTGGATCCCCCATGTAACAACTTCCAAGGAAGCATCAATAAAGACTTCGTTTGTATCCTGGTGAGTGCCGCAACTTTGTTACTCCTTTTTCTCTCGCATTGTGAACTTTAACTCACGCTTCATATTGCTGAGCACCACCTATCGGATCCCTCTACACCACATGCCGGCCGGTGTTATCCTGCAGTTACAGTAGTGGGGGCAGTGCCGCCTGGCTTTCACTCTCTCCCTGTTCTATTTTTGATTACTCTATACATGATGGCAGAGCACGCCGATACCACCAATACTGCGGATTCAGCATCAGCAAGTACGTCTGATACAGCATGTGGTCTCATTCAGGGACGAGAAGGGGCGGACACATTCTTTGCTATTTGTGACCAGCAGGACTATGTGTGTGCCATTAGCACAAAGAATTTGGAGATTAAAATATTCCAATTGGCAGATAAGGAAGTGAGGCTCTTTTGGACGATTGAGTCACTTAAGTCTTATAAGGAAAGCGGACGGGTCCCTCGAGGCCTGCGCCTGTATAAAGATATTGTCCAGTATGAAGATGACCCGCAGTTCACAGGAGAGTGGAAGGCTGCGCATCAGCGGTTTTCTTCAGAACTCATGGAACTTGTACTGGCCCGTGATCAGCGAGAATATGCAATGGTCACAGAGGAGTTAGCTAAGGCCCGAAATGAGCTTCAGAGGCGACTCCTTGAATCGCAGATGGCCGGGTTTGAAAAGAGATTAAACAAAAAATTACTTATTACACAGGCAGAGATTAAAGACCGTAAAAGGGACAAATTCATTCGGGACAAGAATGATTATGACTCAGACCGTGTATTTGACTGGGGTAAAAAGAGGATTCGCCCCAAACGTGTGCCACGCAGAGGGCGTTACAACTTCTGGGCAACTGATTCTGAGTCAAGCCTATCCGATAGCAATGGAGCGAATTCGGGTGAAGAAACAACCCCTTTAGAAAAAGGACGAGAAGGGGGCGTTGCCGACAGTCAAGGAACAACAAGAGAAACCCTAAAGTCCACGAGGAGGAGACGCCAAGTTACCTGGCGGCAGTAGAAAATGATGAATTGGACTGCTATACACCTACCCATAATATTGTTATCAATCTCACGGGCTCTGAACTGCCACCGGGCTGTATCCCACTCCTCAATTGGGGGCTGGGATACAGCCTGCCTGGGCAGTTCAACCTAGTTGATTTTGAGATTGATCTTTTCTTATCGGTCCGTAAGTTATATCTCAAAAAAGCATTCGCTGAGACCCCCTCTCATTGTCATGATCCGCCACAGGGTGAGATTCCAGCTACCATGTCTTTCACCGACTTCCATCTGTCAGGCAGATTCACTGAGGAAGAGATTGCATGCATACACTTTTTGTCTAACACCGAACCAGAAGAGCCTGTGGCCGCAGTGGGCCATTTGAGTAGGTATACGGGGGGCATCAGGTCCACCTTCCTTCCTCCCATGCCGGCCGGCTCTGCTATAGACCTCTTCCACAAACGAGTATTAAGAGAAATTCGTGCGCTGGTGTATCCTGCAGCACCTTCTAATCTGTCGATAGAAGAATCTCGTGCTCTTTTGTGGTTGAGTAAACAGACCAACATGGTCATTAAGCCGGCCGACAAGGGAGGGAATGTGGTCCTGATGCCCAGGGAATATTATCTGGAGGAGGCACATCGGCAGTTGGGCGATTGCACTGTGTACTCCAAACTTAAGGGGGACCCTATACCTGGTATAGCATCAAAATTGTTCGCTTTGATTAACCGTTATATTTTTGCTGGGTTCCTATCCAATAACATGAAAGAACGTCTGATACCAGCTTTTCCCAAAATTCCCACGTGGTATTTTATACCAAAAGTTCATAAATCACTGACCCGACCTCCCGGCCGTCCCATTATTGCGGGAATCGGCTCAGTGACTGAACCCCTGTCAGGCTACGTGGATTGGCTCCTGAGACCTTTGTTACGGAGTACTCCGACCTATTTGAAAGACACGGGTGATTTCCTCCGTGCGCTCAGTCATCTTGAATGGCAGGAGGGTTTTCACCTTGTCTCTCTAGACGTCGAGAGTTTATATACCCGTATTCCACATGACTTAGGCCTCTCAGCAGTCAAGACCATTCTACAAAAATCTGACAAAAGTGTTATGTACATTGATTTTATTCATCAAGCTTTGGACTTTGTCCTTAGCAATAATGTTTTCCAGTTTGACGGTCTCTGGTACCGCCAGGTACTAGGTACTGCAATGGGCACGCCTGTCTCGTGCACATTTGCAAACCTGTACCTGGCGGTATTTGAAGAGACCTACATCTTTTCGACGGATAACCCCTATCTCAGCCACATTCATCTGTTCCTGAGGTATGTGGATGACATCTTCCTGGTCTGGTGGGGGAGTGAAGAATTGTGCCATGCCTTCGTTGACCATTTAAACGCACATAACCGAATGAACATGAGGTTCACCGTCAAGTTTGGTGGTGAATCTCTGGACTTTTTGGATGTGCAGGTCACTGTTAAGGATGGCACTGTGCATACTAGCGGGTACCGTAAACCTACGGCCACCAACTCCCTCCTCCACCAGACCAGTTTTCATCCACCCTCAGTCAAACGTGCTGTCCCTTATGGACAATTTGTCCGATTGCGCAGGATCAATGATACAGATGAAGGTTTTTTTAGGCAAGCTAGGGAGCTTCGTGTGAGGCTTCTGGATAGGGGTTACCCGTCGAACGGTGTTTCTGCGGCCATGCGCAGGGCCGCTAAATTGGATCGTACCTCCCTTTTGAGGGAGAGAGACACTGAATCTGCACAATCACGTTTTGCTTTTTCTTTCCAATATAGTGCTGCTGCAGATACAGTGAAGCAGGTGATCAATCAAAATTGGGACCTCCTGAGAGGGGATCCTTCCCTTAGCAGTGTGACGGGCGAAAAACCATTGATCGCATTTAGGAGATGCCCTACACTCAAAAATAAACTCGTCAGGAGTGTTTTTTCTACACTCAAGACTGAGACCTGGTTAGGCAAGCCTAAGGGAAACTTCAAATGCGGTCATTGTTCGTTTTGCGCACTCAATACATGTAATAAACATCTGTTTTTTGGAGGAGTAACACATACAGTACAAGAATTCATTAACTGCCGCACGTCTTACGTCGTGTACGTGGTCTTCTGTCCTTGTGGGCGTTTTTATGTGGGTAAGACTATACGTCCTCTGTTTGAGCGCATTCGCGAACACGTGGGCTCCATTAGGTCAGGTAGAGGCAGTCCACGCCTTATTGACCATATTCGTACCGCCCATGATGCTTATCCGCGTTGCCTCTCTTTTGCGGGGGTGGAGCATGTCCGTCCCATCCCTCGTGGGGGGGACCGGCACCGCCTACTCCTGCAGAGGGAGGCAAGGTGGATAATGCAAACTGGCGCTATGGGCCCAGCAGGCATGAATGACAGGAATGACATGTCTACATACACGCCCACCTGTCCCTGTCCTCCTAGTAATATCATTATTATGGTCTTTTGTTACCCCTTACTTTATTTCCTGCCTTTTGTCTTTTATCTTTTATCTTTTATCTTTTATTAACTCCATATTTTATATGAGATGCCTCTCTTTGTACAGCCTTGCGCTTAATGCTTGTTCTGAATCATGCTGCCACCATATGCTCTCCTTGTGTTTAGGTGGGCATCATATGTACTGGTTTTTCCATACTTTACTCTTAGTACTTATCCATGACCTTATATACTTGTCCTATATTCAAGAACATTGATATATGAATTGTAGTCTTTGTGCTTGTATGGTTTATTTATTTATCTTTTTCATGCTTTTGTCACTGCTGTGTCCAGATTTTTAATATATGTCATTATATCTTGAGGGCGAACAGCTGTGGCCGACGGCGCCGGCCGTCCCCTGTCCGCCTCTATAAATCACCTACCTGCGTCATGACGTATTGAGCGGCCTGAGGAAGCGCGATCCCACGCGCGAAACGGCCGTCGCCGCCCGCAACAGTGTGTCCGCCCCTGGATCCCCCATGTAACAACTTCCAAGGAAGCATCAATAAAGACTTCGTTTGTATCCTGGTGAGTGCCGCAATTTTGTTATTCCTTTTCTCTCGCCTCCTCAAAGGGCCTGAACAAATGGCAGGTGTCACGCATGAGCTGCCACTGGCTGACATACACAGGGGACTACTCCTCTCCACTTGGATTATTAAGAAATTGTTTATGGCCTTTCTCTGTTCATATAGTCGGTCCAACATATGGAATTCCAACAGGTTGAAACGTCACATATCAGTCTATGTTGGGGGATGCCGTAATGCCGCTCAAAGAGGGTGTGCTTTGCAGTGTACGAGTGGCTGAAGTGCAGGCAAAGTTTCCTGGCCATTTTTAGGATGTCTTGCAGATGAGTGGAAGACTTCAGGAACCGCTTGACAATCAGATTGAACATGTGTGCCATGCAAGGCGCATGGCTCAGCCCTCCTTGACACAGCGCTGACATCTTGTTCTTCCTGTTGTCGGTCACCATGGTTCAGATTTTGAGTTGTCGCGGAGTAAGCCAGAATTTGATTTCTTGATGAAGGACACGGAGCAGTTTCTCCCCTGTGTGACTCCGTTCGCCTAGGCAAACAAGGTGCATTACAGTGTGACACCGCTGTACAATGCACATGTGGTATGCTGGAGGGGCACTGTGAATTTTCCCTGCAGTGAAGGCTGAGGACACGGTGGCGGATGAGGAGGGAGGCGGACATTGTCGCAAGACCAGCGGTGTGAGAACGGCCGGTCACAGACATCGCAGGTAAGTATAATGCTTCTAAAATAGCTAAGTAACCATGGCAGCCAGGACTGCAGTAGCGTCCTGGTTGCCATGGTTACCGATCGGAGTGCCAGCGATTAAACTGGGACTTCGATCGGAACTCTCCGCTGCCACCAATGATGGGGGGGGATTTTAATTAGGAAGGGGGGAGAGGGGAGGCCGCACTGGCCACCAATGAATTAAATACTGGGGTGGGAGGGAGGGGGGGCCGCACTGGCCACCAATGAATGTAATACAGGGAGAGAGGGGGGGCCACACTGGCCACCAATGAATTTAAAACTGGGGAGGGAGGGGGTTCTGCGGCACCTGAGGGGTTAATTGTGCGGATCACAGCCCCCTGTAAGAGATCGGGTGCTGCCAGGCAGCAGGGGGCAGTCATGTACACAGTTCTTAGTATATTCTAACTTGAAGCGTCCCCATCACTATGGGAACGCCTCTGTGTTAGAATATACTGTCGGATCTGAGTTTTCACGATATAACTGAAATCTGATGGTATATTTTAACATAGAGGCGTTCCCATGGTGATGGGGACGCTTCAAGTTAAAATATACCATCGGATTGGAGAAAACTCTGATCCGATGGTATAATAGGGACTCCTGACTTTACATTGAAAGTCAATGGGGGACGGATCCGTTTGCAATTGCACCATATTGTGTCAATGTCAAACGGATCCGTCCCCATTGACTTGCATTGTAAGTCAGGACGGATCCATTTGGCTCCGCACGGCCAGGCGGACACCAAAACGACTTTTTTTTTTACTTTCCTTCATGTCCGTGGATCCTCTAAAAATCAAGGAAGACCCACGGAAGAAAAAACTGACACGGATCACGGAACTACGGAACCCGTTTTTGCGGACCGCAAAAAAAAATGGTCGTGTGCATGAGGCCTAAAACATACATAAATAAAATAAAAAGTATATATATTAGGTATCGCCGCGTCCGTAATAACCTGCTCTAAAAAAAATCACATGACCCTTACCCCTCAGGTGAACACGGTAAAAAATAAAAACGGTGTAAAAAAAGCCATTTTATGTCATCTTAGATCACAAAAAGTGTAATAGCAAGCGATCAAAAAGTAATACGCACCCTAAAATAGTGCCAATCAAACCGTCATCTCATCCCAAGAAAAAGAGCCCCTACACAAGACAGTCACCCAAAAAATTAATAAAACTATTGCTTTCAGAATGTGGAGACACTAAAGAATCTTTTTTTTTTTTTTTTAAATGATTTGTTATGTAAAACTGAAACAAACAACCAAAAAAAGTTGTCATATTTGGTATCGCCGCATCCGTGACAACCTGGTCTATAAAAATATCACATGATCTAACCTGTCAGATGAATGTTGTAAATAACAAAAAATAAAAACGGTGCCAAAACAGCTATTTCTTGTTACCTTGCCTCACTAAAAGTGTAATATAGGGCAACCAAAAATCATATGTACCCTACATAAAATAGTACCAACAAAACTGCCACTCTGTCCCGTAGTTTCTAAAATGGGGTCAGTTTTAAATACCTTGAGGGGTGTAGTTTCTTAGATTGGGTCACTTTTATGGAGTTTCTACTCTAGGGGTGCATCAGGGGGGCTTCAAATGGGACATGGTGTCAAAAAAAACAGTCCAGCAAAATCTGCCGTCCATAAACCGTATGGCATTCCTTTTCTTTCTGCACCCTGCCGTGTGCCCGTACAGCAGTTTACGACCACATATGGGGTGTTTCTGTAAACTACAGAATCAGGGCAATAAATATTGAGTTTTGTTTGGCTCTTAACCCTTGCTTTGTTACTGTAAAAAATGGATTAAAATGGAAAATTTGAAAAATAAATTAAATTCTGAAATTTCATCTCCATTTGCCAATAACTCTTGTGGAACACCTAAAGGGTTAACAATGTTTGTAAAATCAGTTTTAAATACCTTGAGGGGTGTAGTTTCTTAGATTGGGTCACTTTTATGGAGTTTCTACTCTAGGGGTGCATCAGGAGGGCTTCAAATTGGACATGGTGTCAAAAAAACCAGTCCAGCAAAATCTGCCTTCCAAAAACCGTATGGCATTCCTTTCCTTCTGCGCCTTCCCGTGTGCCCGTACAGTAGTTTACGACCACATATGGGGTGTTTCTGTAAACTACAGAATCAGGGCCATAAATATTGAGTTTTTTTGGCTGTTAACCCTTGCTTTGTAAAAGTAAAAAAAAATATTAAAATGGAAAATCTGCCAAAAAAGTGATATTTTGAAATTGTATCTCTATTTTTCATTTCTTGTGGAACACCTAAAGGGTTAACAAAGTTATTAAAATCAGTTTTGAATACCTTGAGGGTGTAGTTTCTATAATGGGGTCATTTTTGGGTGGTTTCTATTATGTAAGCCTCGCAAAGTGACTTCAGACCTGAACTGGTCCCTAAAAATTGGGTTTTTGAAAATTTCTGAAAAATTTCAGGATTTACTTCTAAACTTCTAAGCCTTGTAACATTTCCAAAAAATAAAATATCATTCCCAAAATGATCCAAACAGGAAGCAGACATATGGGGAATGTAAAGTAATAACTATTTTTGTAGGTATTACTATGTATTATAGAAGTAGAGAAATTGAAACTTTCAACTTTATTTTGAAACTTTCAACTTTATTTCGGTATTTTTTTATAAATAAAAATACATTTTTTGACTTAATTTTACCAGTGTCATGAAGTACAATATGTGACGAAAAAACAAGCTCAGAATGGCGTGGATAAGTCAAAGCATTTTAATTTTATCACCACTTAAAGTGACACTGGTCAGATTTGCAAAAAATGGCCTGGTACTTAAGGTGAAATAAGGCTGTGTCCCAAAGGGGTTAAGGGGGTGGGGTGCTGTAGATGTCACTGTTATAGTGGATAGTGTTGATATATTTTAACGACCACAAAAACATTAAATGAAATAGATTAAATATACCCCAGCAAAGCTGTCCTTTAGCTAGTGCATTATACAGGACATTGACCTTTCCTGCAAAGCCCTATTGTCATTGCAGAGTAAGTAATTACCTACCATCTAGCACCTCATGGCAGTAGTCATTGATGCTGATACATTCATTGTCCATTGTACTAGAGAACAGGAATGGCGCTGAAATTATAAGTGTATTATAAAACCCCTTTATTAACCTGGGCAACAATTTTCTTATATTATAGACATACATTTCAATATCTACAAGTTCAATATATACCCATAAACTTCTGAGACCTAGCCTCTAGTTCTTACAATCACATTAGGTCAAATCTATAAACAATAAATTAGCTGCTAAGATTTATTAATGACAAAAATAGTAAAAATAAAATTATTATTACAACAAGGATATCTGAAATGCTAGGGAGATCTAGGGAGTTACACCATACAATTTAATTAATAATAAGTGTATTTAATTGTTCACTCTGAAATATAGATTCACAAGTGTAAAACAATCATTATCTATATTACTGAAATTAATTCATTTTATCGTAATTTATTAGGGAGATTTTTGTTATTTTAAATTGTTCGCATACATCCTAAACTCATGAAGACACTATTCATACTGCCTTATCTATTTTTTTAATTGACCCAGAATATTCTGTTTAAAATTCAAGATAGCTAATACTATTGATGCGTACAAGAATTTAAAAGGCCCATGATAAGGAAAAAGATTGGACTGGTAAAAACATGTAAAATGTATGTAGATTACTTTATTCTGATGAAAGCTCCACTTTTATCTGTACTTCGAGCAATTATCAGCTTCAAAGATTTTCTAGCAGAAGAGGCAAAATTGATAGATGTAGGCTGACTATTTGAACTGCAGTCCTACTTTTTCGGTCACTGGCAGCAAGGTCATTGTATTGCAATAATGAATATATATATATATATATATATATATACACTGCTCAAAAAAATAAAGGGAACACAAAAATAACATATCCTAGATCTGAGTTAATTAAATATTCTTCTGAAATACTTTGTTCTTTACATAGTTGAATGTGCTGACAACATAATCACACAAAAATAAAAAAATGGAAATCAAATTTTTCAACCCATGGAGGTCTGGATTTGGAGTCACACTCAAAATTAAAGTGGAAAAACACACTACAGGCTGATCCAACTTTGATGTAATGTCCTTAAAACAAGTCAAAATGAGGCTCAGTAGTGTGTGTGGCCTCCACGTGCCTGTATGACCTCCCTACAACGCCTGTGCATGCTCCTGATGAGGTGGCGGACGGTCTCCTGAGGGATCTCCTCCCAGACCTGGACTAAAGCATCTGCCAACTCCTGAACAGCCTGTGGTGCAACGTGAAGTTGGTGGATAGAGCGAGACATGATGTCCCAGATGTGCTCAATTGGATTCAGGTCTGGGGAACGGGCGGGCCAGTCCATAGCATCAATGCCTTCGTCTTGCAGGAACTGCTGACACACTCCAGCCACATGAGGTCTAGCATTGTCTTGCATTAGGAGGAACCCAGGGCCAACCGCACCAGCATATGGTCTCACAAGGGGTATGAGGATCTCATCTCGGTACCTAATGGCAGTCAGGCTACCTCTGGTGAGCACATGGAGGGCTGTGCGGCCCTCCAAAGAAATTCCACCCCACACCATTACTGACCCAATGCAAAACTGGTCATGCTGGAGGATGTTGCAGGCAGCAGAACATTCTCTAAGGAGTCTCCAGACTCTGTCACGTCTGTCACATGTGCTCAGTGTGAACCTGCTTTCATCTGTGAAGAGCACAGGGCACCAGTGGCGAATTTGCCAATCTTGGTGTTCTCTAGCAAATGCCAAACGTCCTGCACGGTGTTGGGCTGTAAGCACAACCCCCACCTGTGGACGTCGGGCCCTCATATCACCCTCATGGAGTCTGTTTCTGACCGTTTGAGCAGACACATGCACATTTGTGGCCTGCTGGAGGTCATTTTGCAGGGCTCTGGCAGTGCTCCTCCTGTTCCTTCTTGCACAAAGGCGGAGGTAGCGGTCCTGCTGCTGGGTTGTTGCCCTCCTACGGCCTCCTCCACGTCTCCTGATGTACTGGCCTGTCTCCTGGTAGCGCCTCCATGCTCTGGACACTACGCTGACACAGCAAACCTTCTTGCCACAGCTCGCATTGATGTGCCATCCTGGATAAGCTGCACTACCTGAGCCACTTGTGTGGGTTGTAGACTCCGTCTCATGCTACCACTAGAGTGAAAGCACCGCCAGCATTCAAAAGTGACCAAAACATCAGCCAGGAAGCATAGGAACTGAGAAGTGGTCTGTGGTCACCACCTGCAGAACCACTCCTTTATTGGGGGTGTCTTGCTAATTGCCTATAAGTTCCACCTGTTGTCTATCCCATTTGCACAACAGCATGTGAAATTGATTGTCACTTAGTGTTGCTTCCTAAGTGGACAGTTTGATTTCACAGAAGTGTGATTGACTTGGAGTTACATTGTGTTGTTTAAGTGTTCCCTTTATTTTTTTGAGCAGTGTATATATATATATATATATATATATATATATATATATATATAGCAAAAAAACCACTGGCAGCACCACCCTGGATAGTGTGGAAAAATAGACGGGTGCAATGTCCAAGTATGGTAAAAAGGTGCTTACCCACTTTAGAAGACAAAAAATCGGACTGCACTCCAAGCATTTCTTCAAAAATGTTAGTTTTTATTCACCCATAAGGTGGCAAAGCGACGTTTCGGCTCAAGCATGAGCCTTTCTCAGGCTTGAGAAAGGCTCATGCTTGAGCCGAAACGTCGCTTTGCCACCTTATGGGTGAATAAAAACTAACATTTTTGAAGAAATGCTTGGAGTGCAGTCCGATTTTTTGTCTTCTATATATATATATATATATATATATATACACTGTATATATTCCTATGCTGTATGTTGTAAAGAATGACTTGTCAGTAAACCTAATTTTAAGTTGCATCTATATTGCTTTATCTGCATTTAGAGGTATAGCATTGATTTTGTTATTCAGCACAGCTTAGTTTCATAGTTACTTAGGTACAGTTAACTTTAACAGACTGGGTTTCTTGATTTTTTACACAGTCAAGTCATTTTACTATGACCACTTCCTACTTCCGATGTTGGCAGAGCGTAGCTCATGAAGGAGGTCACATGTGAGCTGGCTTGGTTGGTATGTACTGTAAGGTGTGCGATAGACTGTCTACTCACATACCCCTCTATGCTGTCATGGGTAAAAGGCAATTTTTCAGTTTAAAAAAGGGATGATTAGTGGTTTTCAGGCCAAGATTTCTTGATCTTGAGTTTATGAAATGTTCGCGCGCTGCTCTGTTAATGTCATGAGTGGACAAATGGCACCACTCCAAATAAGTGATGTGGAAACTAAGGAGCACAATGTGTCAATGATATGAGAGGTAAACTGGCTATGAGGGTGTCCAAAGGATGGACTGACACCCTACTGTGGAGCAGCTCACCACAAAAATTAACCAGGAGGCTAATAGTGGTGTATCTAAAGCAACAGTTCAGCAAACCCTACTGCATATGCGGCTCCAAAGAAGATGGATGGTCACTGTATCTCTGCTAATGAAGTTTCATCTGCAGAAAAGGATTAAATTCTTACAGCTGTTACAGAATTAAACCTCTGCTAATTGGCAAAGGATTGCCTTATCCGTTGAGTCAAGTGATAGATGTTGGTGTGTCAGGCGAGAAATATCTGAGAACAAACACCATACAATCATTGCTGGCAGAACACAAGCTGGTGATGGCAGCATTATGCTCTGAGGAATGTTTTTGTGGCGTTCTCTGGGCCCACTTATCCATGTGGAAGGCATTCTCAACCAATTTGGGTATGAATCCATCGTTGCAGATCTTGTACACTCATACATGCTGATTTTCTTCCCTGGGGCGGATGGGATCTTCTAGCAAAACAATGCGACATGTCACGCGGCTATAAATGTCTGTGGGATGCAGCGCAGTCATGGCTTCAGATACAACCTACCAGGACCTTATTGGCTCACTCCCAGACCATCTGATGTCCGTGGAGCACATGGTGGTTACTCTGGATTTCAGCTGGTGGTCATAATAATGTGACTCGACTGTGTATTACTAACGGGTTCTTCGTATACACATTTGTGCTGGCCTTATTTTTATCATGGGAAAAACACCATAGAAATTTTTTTTTTTCCTAACCAAGTGTTTCTTTCTTATAGAGGAGATGGAAAAACTCCACAGCTTCTTGCACCAAATGGGAAATCTGCCGCTAGGCACAAAATGTTTGTATGTTCTGCATTTAAAATTTCCCATTGACTTTCAGCTAACATCTGTAACTGGCGATTTTGCAACAAAGAGTGAACGAAAAATGGTTGTGTATAAAATGCCACAAAAAAAAGCAAATATCCAGAGAAGTGTCTGGATTAGCTGAGCGGAGCTGTGCTTGCTTCGCTAAGCTAAAAGCTGACATGCAGGAGAGTCTTAGCTTAGCGAAGCAAGCAGAAGCAGGAGCCCGCTCCGCTCCGCTAATCCTGGCAAAGCACATGGTTGCAGGGTACCCATGTGCTATGCCAGGAGTTAGTAAAGCTCCAGGGGGCACAGGCAGGAGCAGCAATGTGCGCTCCTGCCCGTATTCACTGGGCTGCGGCCCCAATCATAAAATGTTTTCTCCATATGCCATACACCACTGGGAAGTCAGCGGTGTACAGAGAAGTAGATTTTAAGCGCACAGTGAAATGCTCGCATTAGGGAGGCAAAAGAGTAATAAAAATACATTAATAAACTATATTGCAAAAATTATTATTATGGCATTAAGGACACGTTCACAAAAATTATATAAAAGTTTAGTTACTCTATAAAGTAAACAATGAAAATGGAAAAAGAAAAATTTAATTATTTAAAAAAATGTGGGTTAAAGTTGGTAACTGAACATGTTTTTGCATTCAAGTATTGCGATTAATTATTTAATAAGCCTCTGAAGCAAATATGAGTGGAGTAACGCTAAGGCCTGTTTCACACGGTCAGTATTTGGTCAGTATTTGAAAACCAAAACCAGAAGTGGAACCTGCAGAGAAAAAGGTATAATAGAAATATTTGTGCCTCTTCCATGTTTTGGACCTACTCCTGGTTTTGGCTTACAAATACTGATGCAAAAATACTGACCAAATACTGACCGTGCGAAAGAGGCCTATGGACTTATTCACATGTCAGTGTTTGATCAGTAATTTCTACCAGTGATTTTAAACCAAAACCCGGATGTGAAAACTATACAGAGATAAGGTACAACGGAATGAATTCAACCTATTTTGTACACACAGTTGGTTTTGGCTTACAATCACTGACCAAACACTGACTGTGTAAATAGGGCCTAGAGGATACACTTAGGCCTCTTGCACATGAACGATACGGATTAGGTCCCGATGCGTTCAGGGTGCGTTCAGGAAAACTCACACCATTTCGCAAGCAAGTTCAGTCAGTTTTGTTTGCGACTGCGTTCAGTTGTTCAGTTTTTATTGTGCGGGTGAAATGCGCACTGATGCGTTTTTCACGCGCGTGATAGAAAACTGAATGCTTACAAACAATCTCTCTTAGCAACCATCAGTGAAAAACACATCACATCCGCACTTGCTTGCGGATGCGATGCGTTTTTCAAGCAGCCCCATTCACTCTATGGGGCCAGGGTTGCGTGAAAAACGCAGAATATAGAACATGCTGCGATTTTCACGCAACGCACAAGTAATGCATGAAAAACAACGCTCATGTACACACTGAATGGGTCCGGATTCAGTGCGGCCTCAATGCATTCACATCACGCATTGCACCCACGCGGAAATCTCGCTCATCTGAAAGGGGCCTTACACAACATATCAATATATACAGGTATATGTGCGCACTGTCTTGTAAATTATAGTACACTTAATGGCATTCTAGTTATTTTTGTCATTTATTTGTCTGAATTAGAACATTTTCACATTTGCATACATCTTATTGGCTTAATTGACCTGGAGGACAATTGTTAGCGTTATTTAATTCAACATTTATTTCTATGAGTTTTGTTACATGATTAACTGTTATAGTGTGCCAGCTAGACATACATAAATATGCGATTAGCAGAAGTTTTTTGCTAGGATACAACAGATCCTGATAACGAGGAGTCTCTTGATCCTTTTTTTTAGTGAAGAGCTGACCACGCATGCAAAAGGCTAACTAAACTTGTCCACTCTTAGGTCATCCAATGCGTTAAAGGGATATTCCCATCTCAAATATTTATTGCATATCCTAAAGATACAGTCCTGATCAAAAGTTTAAGACCACTTGAAAAATGGCAAAAAATCATATTTAGCATGGCTGGATGTTAACAAGGTTCCAAGTAGAGCTTCAACATGCAACAAGAAGAAATGGGAGTGAGACAAATTATTTTTTAAGCAATCAATTTAATGAAAACAACGAATAAACTAAAACAGAATGTTTTTAAGCTGATCAAAAGTTTAGGACCACACCTCCAAAAAAAAAATAAACCCCCCCAAAACAGAAATCCAACTTCCAAACATGAACTAAGTAATGAGTAGCTCCGCCGTTATTGTTTATCACTTCAAAAATTTGTTTTGGCATGCTTGATGCAAACGTTTCCATGAGGTGAGTGCGAACATTTCTCCAAGTGGTGAAGACGGCCGCACGAAGGCCATCTACTGTCTGGAATTGTTGTCCATTTTTGTAAACTCCCCTTGCCATCCATCCCCAAAGGTTCTCAATTGGATTTAGATCAGGGGAACACGCAGGATGGGCAAAAAGAGTGATGTTATTCTCCTGGAAGAAGTCCATTGTCCTGCGGGCATTGTGTACTGTAGCGTTGTCCTGTTGAAAAACCCAGTCGTTACTACACAGACGAGGGCCCTCAGTCATGAGGAATGCTCTCTGCAACATCTGGACATAGCCAGCGGCTATGAATTTTTTTTGGGTCTTACACTTGACCTTTTTGTTCCATAACCCTCAGGATCATTTAAGAAATTCCAAATGACTGTCTTACTGCGTCCCACCTCAGCAGCGATGGCGCGCTGTGAGAGACCCTGCTTATGCAGTTCAACAACCCGACCACGTTCAAAAAGGGAGAATTTTTTTGCCTTTGCCATCACAATGTGTGACTACTAGAGATGTCGCGAACATAAAATTTTCCGTTCGCGAACGGCGAACGCGAATTTCCGCAAATGTTTGCGAACAGGCGAACCGCCATAGACTTCAATAGGCAGGCGAATTTTAAAACCCACAGTGACTCTTTCTGGCCACAATAGTGAATGAAAAGTTGTTTCAAGGGGACTAACACCTGGGCTGTGGCATGCCGGAGGGGGATCCATGGCAAAACTCCTATGGAAAATTACGTAGTTGACGCAGAGTCGGGTTTTAATCCATAAAGGGCATAAATCACCTAACATTCCTAAATTGTTTGGAATAACGTGCTTTAAAACATCAGGTATGATGTTGTATCGATCAGGTAGTGTTAGGGTTACGCCCGCTTCACAGTGACAGACCAAACTCCCCGTTTAAAGCACCACAAACAACCGCAAACAGTCCATTTGCATAACCGCAAACTCCCCATTTGCACAAGGTTGGATACCAAGCTAGCCATGTCCCGTTCTTTGCCCTCACTGACGTCATTGAAGGTCTCTTCCTCCACCCAGACATGTACAACACCAAGGGTCCCTGAAAGGTGACAACAAGCCCCCTGGGACGCCTGCTGTGGTTGGTCTTCCACCTCCTAAAAGCCACCTTCCTCCTCTGACTCCTCTTCTTCATACTCCTCTCTCTGCGTTGCCGCAGGTCCAGCAATCGACGACGACAAGGCTGCTTCTGGTGGTGATGGTGACCACAACTCTTCCTCTTCATGCTCATCTACGGCCTGATCCAGCACTCTTCGCAGGGCACGCTCCAGAAAAAATGCATATGGGATGAGGTCGATGATGTTGCCTTGGGTTTGACTGACCAAGTTTGTCACCTCCGCAAAAGGACGCATGAGCCTACAGCCATTGTACATGAGCGTTCAGTAACGCGGCCAAAAAATACCCAGCTCCGCAAAGGCTGTCCTCTTTTTTTTTTATTAAAAAAATCTGTTCTTACCAGTTTAATCCCTGTTACGTCCCCTATCAGGGGCCGGTGTATGGAATAGATTTTAGGAACCGGGAGATGGAAAAAGATGCTTGGTCGGTCCTCTTACTTCCAATTTGGGGCACTGCGCTTGCACCGTACAATTTACTGTGCTACCAGATATGAGTGGTATGTTAAGTAGTACTATTCCTATCAGTTTAATCCCTGTTACGTCCCCTATCAGGGGACGTGTATGGAATAGATTTTAGGAACCGGGAGATGGAAAAAGATGCTTGGTTGGTCCTCTTACTTCCAATTTGGGGCACTGCGCGTGCGCCGCGCAATGTACTATGCAATCCCAATTTGAGTGGTATGTTAAGTAGTACTATTCCTATCAGTTTAATCCCTGTTACGTCCCCTATTAGGGGACGTGTATGGATTAGAGTTTAGATAACTGCAAAGAGTTGTCTATAGTTGACACACTCATGACATAAATTTTATTCCTCTATGCGTCAATCTTGGTGTAGTGATAAATGTTCTCGTGCGCACGTTTGGGAGATTGCAGTCGATGGCGGTTTTTCAAAGCCTACAGTAGGTGAACCCGATTTTGTGTCAATCTCGCTGTATTTCTCGGCGAGATTGAGCACATACGAGCCCCATCGCGGGAGCCAGCGCCGAGCTGGCTTGCCGCGATGGAGAGCAAGCGCGTCATAGAAGCGACGGGAGATCCGACTTGGATTCCCGCCAATTCTACACGTGTGCGGCGTTTGTTATGAATCCTGAGGGGGAAGTCCCCGCCGGATTTTAAATAAAAATCCGGCCTGGGTCCCGCCCTCAGGAGCATACCGGGCCCTTAGGTCTGTTATGGGTTGTAAGGAGAGCCCCCCCTACGCCAAAAAAAAACGGCGTAGGGGTCCCCCTACAATCCATACCAGACCCGTATCCAAAGCACGCTACCCGGCCAGCCAGGAAGGGAGTGGGGACGAGCGAGCGCCCCCCCCCCCCCCCCCCTCCTGAGCCGTACCAGGCTGCATGCCCTCAACATGGGGGGTTGGGTGCTCTGGGGCAGGGGGCGCACTGCGGCCCCCCCACCTCAGAGCACCCTGTCCCCATGTTGATGAGGACAGGGCCCCTTCCCGACAACCCTGGCCGTTGGTTGTCGGGGTATGCGGGCGGGAGGCTTATCGGAATCTGGGAGCCCCCTTTAATTAGGGGGCCCCCAGATACCGGCCCCCCCACCCTAAGTGAATGAGTATGGGGTACATCGTACCCCTACCCATTCACCTGCAAGAAAAGTGGTAAAAACACAAATAAACCACACAGTGTATTAAAATATTTTATTTTTCTGCTCCGGAGGCCGCCCCCTGTCTTCTTTATTAGCTCTTTTACCAGGGGGGGGCTCTTCTTCTTCCGATATCCCGACGGGTCTTCTCCGCTATCCGGGGGGGTCTTCTCAACTCTCCGGGGTTCTCCTTCTGTCTTCTCCTTCTGTCTTGTTGTCTCCTTCTGCCTTCTGTCTCCGGGGGGGGCTCTTCTTCTTCCGATATCCCGACGGGTCTTCTCCGCTATCGGGGGGGTCTTCTCAACTCTCCGGGGTTCTCCTTCTGTCTTCTCCTTCTGTCTTGTTGTCTCCTTCTGTCTTCTGTCTCCGGGGGGGGCTCTTCTTCTTCCGATATCCCGACGGGTCTTCTCCGCTATCCGGGGGGGTCTTCTCAACTCTCCGGGGTTCTCCTTCTGTCTTCTCCTTCTGTCTTGTTGTCTCCTTCTGTCTTCTGTCTCCGGGGGGGGCTCTTCTTCTTCCGATATCCCGACGGGTCTTCTCCGCTATCCGGGGGGGTCTTCTCAACTCTCCGGGGTTCTCCTTCTGTCTTCTCCTTCTGTCTTGTTGTCTCGGCGCACCCCGATTCTTCGTCTTCTCTTCTTGTTTTCGCCTCTCTCTGTTGTTGACTCGGCGCACCCCGGTTCTTCGTCTCGCGAGACGAAGAATCGGGGTGCGCCGAGTCTCGCGAGACGAAGAATCGGGGTGCGCCGAGTCTCGCGAGACGAAGAACCGGGGTGCGCCGAGTCAACAACAGAGAGAGGCGAAAACAAGAAGAGAAGACGAAGAATCGGGGTGCGCCGAGACAACAAGACAGAAGGAGAAGACAGAAGGAGAACCCCGGAGAGTTGAGAAGACCCCCCCGGATAGCGGAGAAGACCCGTCGGGATATCGGAAGAAGAAGAGCCCCCCCCGGAGACAGAAGACAGAAGGAGACAACAAGACAGAAGGAGAAGACAGAAGGAGAACCCCGGAGAGTTGAGAAGACCCCCCCGGATAGCGGAGAAGACCCGTCGGGATATCGGAAGAAGAAGAGCCCCCCCCTGGTAAAAGAGCTAATAAAGAAGACAGGGGGCGGCCTCCGGAGCAGAAAAATAAAATATTTTAATACACTGTGTGGTTTATTTGTGTTTTTACCACTTTTCTTGCAGGTGAATGGGTAGGGGTACGATGTACCCCATACTCATTCACTTAGGGTGGGGGGCCGGTATCTGGGGGCCCCCTTATTAAAGGGGGCTCCCAGATTCCGATAAGCCTCCCGCCCGCATACCCCGACAACCAACGGCCAGGGTTGTCGGGAAGGGGCCCTGTCCTCATCAACATGGGGACAGGGTGCTCTGAGGTGGGGGGGCCGCAGTGCGCCCCCTGCCCCAGAGCACCCAACCCCCCATGTTGAGGGCATGCAGCCTGGTACGGCTCAGGAGGGGGGGGGGGCGCTCGCTCGTCCCCACTCCCTTCCTGGCTGGCCGGGTAGCGTGCTTTGGATACGGGTCTGGTATGGATTGTAGGGGGACCCCTACGCCGTTTTTTTCGGCGTAGGGGGGGCTCTCCTTACAACCCATAACAGACCTAAGGGCCCGGTATGCTCCTGAGGGCGGGACCCAGGCCGGATTTTTATTTAAAATCCGGCGGGGACTTCCCCCTCAGGATTCATAACAAACGCCGCACACGTGTAGAATTGGCGGGAATCCAAGTCGGATCTCCCGTCGCTTCTATGACGCGCTTGCTGGGATGTGCTGTCGCTATCCCAGTGAGTGCGAGATCTCGGCACCACATCGCCGAGTATCAGCGCGACGCTGTCGTGCTGAAAACACAATCTCACAAACACCTACTGTATGGTCGTGCTGAGGTAGTTCAGTGACAGTTAAGTGACTCAGAAAACAATGATTCTGCAGTGTGGGCCCATTGTTAGCCTAGTAGGCTTTAATGATCACCTTAGATGATCACAAAGAAAATTTATGTTTTTTCTATGCAAAATTATCCAGCCGATCGCTTTTGGTCTGTTCACAATGAAGCAACAAACTTATCTCATCTGGGGTGCGCCAACATTGCCATTGCTAACACACTCATAGAGGTGATCGCTTCATTATGATACGCAAGCCCCTTCACCACAACAAGGTAACGATCACGAAGTGGAATTGACACACGTATGTGCCTTTTTTTTTGCTTTGTTTTAGCCACCACAGTGCAGCACCAGAGGCCAGAAAAATTAGGCATGTACACATGCCTGAAAAAATAGGTATTGTTGCAGCCACTGCTGTAGCAGCGGCCGGAAAAATTGATGTTTTCCAGGCAGAAAGTGCACTAAAACATTGCGGCTTGAACCCTAGTTGGTGGCGGAGAAGTCATGCAAGTCATCCGGCATGCAGAGATTAAATACAGAAGCGTGTGGACCATTTTATAGCCCAAGGCATCTCATCAGGCCTTTTTTAGTCAAATGCATCCCCCACTGTCAGTCCCTTCGGGATCCATGCCTCATTCATCTTAATAAAGGTGAGGTAATCTAGACTTTTTTGACCTAGGCGACTTCTCTTCTCAGTGACAATACCTCCTGCTGCACTGAAGGTCCTTTCTGACAGGACACTTGAAGCGGGGCAGGCCAGAAGTTCTATCGCAAATTGGGATAGCTCAGGCCACAGGTCAAGCCTGCACACCCAGTAGTCAAGGGGTTCATCGCTCCTCAGAGTGTCGATATCTGCAGTTAAGGTGAGGTAGTCTGCTACCTGTCGGTCGAGTCATTCTCTGAGGGTGGACCCCGAAGGGCTGTGACGATGCGTAGGACTTAAAAAGCTCTGCATGTCCTCCATCAACAACACGTCTGTAAAGCGTCCTGTCCTTGCCGGCGTGGTCGTGGTAGGAGGAGGATTACTTTCACCTCTTCCCCTGTTAGATTCCCGTTGTGCTGTGACATCACCCTTATACGCTGTGTAAAGCATACTTTTTAACTTGTTTTGGAACTGCTGCATCCTTTCCGACTTCCGGTAATTCGGTAACATTTCAGGCACTTTCTGCTTATACCGGGGGTCTAGTAGCGTGGCCACCCAGTACAGGTCGTTCTCCTTCAGCCTTTTTATACGAGGGTCCCTCAACAGGCATGACAGCATGAAATAACCCATTTGCACAAATTTGGATGCCGAGCTACTCATGTCCCGTTCCTCGTCCTCACTAATGTCATTGAAGGTCTGTTCTTCCCCCCAGCCACGTATAACACCACGGGTACCAGATAGGTCACAACGAGCACCCTGGGATGCCTGCTGTGGTTGGTCTTCCTCCTCCTCAAAGCCACATTCCTCCTCTGACTCCTCTTCCACAAAATCCTCTTCCAGCGTTGCCACAGGTCCAGCAAGCGATGCTGATAAGGCTGTTTCTGGTGGTGATGGTGACCACAACTCTTCCTCTTCACGCTCATCTACGGCCTTATCCAGCAGTCTTTGCAGGGCACGCTACAGGAAGAAAACAAATGGGACTGACTAGGTTTGTCACCTCCACAAAAGGATGCATGAGCCTACAGGCATTGCGCATGAGCGTCCAGTAACGTGGCAAAAAAATACCCAGCTCCGCAGAGGCTGTCCTAGCACCCCGGTCATACAAATACACGTTGATGGCTTTTTCTTGTTGGAGCAGGCGGTCGAACATTAGGAGTGTTGAATTCCAACGTGTCGGGCTGTCGCAAATCAAGCGCCTCACTGGCATGTTGTTTCGCCGCTGAAATTCTGAAAAGTGCCCCATGGCCGTGTAGGAACGCCTGAAATGGCCACACACCTTCCTGGCCTGCTTAAGGACGTCCTGTAAGCCTGGGTACACAAAGCGTTGTACAATCAGATTCAACACATGTGCCATGCACGGCACATGTGTCAACTTGCCCAAATTCAATGCCTCCAACAAATTGCTTTGCCAATCTCCAGTTGGTGCGGAGTCAGCCACTGATCCACCTGTGTGTTCAAGGCGGACAGGAGTGCTGGTCCGGTGTGACTCTCTGCTTTCAGGCAAGTCAACCCCAAGACGGCGTGACACTGTCGTATCTGGGATGTGGAATAGCCTCTGGGGAGCTGGGGGGGTGCAGTTGATGTGGAGCAAGACGCAGCAGCAGAAGAGGACTCAGCCGAGGAGGTTAGCGAAGAGGATGGAGTAGGAGGAGTAGAGGAGGTGGCAGCAGGCCTGCCTGCAAGTCGTGGCGGTGTCACCAACTCCTCTGCAGAGCCACGCATTCCATGCTTGGCAGCCGTCAGCAGGTTTACCCAATGCGCAGTGTATGTGATATTCCTGCCCTGTCCGTGCTTTGCAGACCAGGTATCAGTGGTCAGATGGACCCTTGCCCCAACACTGTGTGCCAGACATGCCATGACTTCCTTTTCCACAATAGAGTACAGGTTGGGGATTGCCTTTTGTGAAAATAAAATTTGGCTGGGTACCTTCCACTGCGGTGTCCCAATAGCTACAAATTCTTTGAAGGCCTCAGACTCCACCAGCTTGTATGGTAAAAGTTGGCGGGCTAAGAGTTCCGACAAACCAGCTGTCAGACGCCGGGCAAGGGGTTGACTCTGTGACATTGGCTTCTTACGCTCAAACATTTCCTTGACAGACACCTGACTGTGGGCAGATGAGTAGGAACTGCTGAAGGTGAGAGGCGGAGTGGTGGATGGTTGAGAGGGGGCAAGGAGGACAGCAGTGGTTGACGTGGCTGAAGATGCTGGACCAGGAGGAGGATGGGGGCTTGGAGTTTGTGTG
Source organism: Bufo bufo (assembly GCF_905171765.1). NCBI lineage: Eukaryota > Metazoa > Chordata > Amphibia > Anura > Bufonidae > Bufo > Bufo bufo. The sequence goes on along the minus strand of NC_053391.1, from coordinate 531,267,343 downwards.
CTGCTTGTACTGATCATGTGTTGATCCCATAGGCGTTTGTGATGTGAGATCATGTGCCTTCGCAAAGCAGTTGTACCTAGGTGGGTGTTGGACTCCCCACGACTCAGTTTCTTTTGGCACAGGTTGCAAATGGCATTGCTGTTATCAGAAGCAGACACACAAAAAAAAATGCCACACTGCTGAGCTTTGCAATGACGGCATTCTGGTGGTGGCAACAGCATGCGTTGATTGGCGTGCTGTCTGGCTGACCCCGGGTGCCGATACATGCTGTCTGACTGTGCCACTAGCTCCTTGCGACGACCTCCCCCTGCTTCCAATCGTCTCCTCCTCCTCTCTGTCTCCCCATTTGAACTTTTTCCCTGTTCTTCTTCTCTTCAAGCGGGCACCCACGTGACATCCACGGACACATCATCATCATCAACCGCTTCACTTGTATCTGACAACTCAGCAAAAGAAGCAGCAGCGGGTACAACATCATCATCATCACACCGTACGTCCATGTGTGTAATGCTGCCTGACTGAGACATATCCCTGTTATCTACATCCTCTGGCAATAATGGTTGTGTATCACTCATTTCTTCCAACTGATGTTTAAATAACTCCTCTAACAGATCAAGTGAAGCAGCTGTGGTGCTAGTGTGGGCGGTGGGCGGTTGGTAACTTGAGAGGTGCCCGAAGCTGAGCTGGAGGAGGATGGTGCGTCAAGGTTCCTAGCGGAAGCTGTAGAAGATTGGGTGTCCTGTGTTAGCCAGTCAACTATGTCCTCAGAACTTTTCGAGTTCAGGGTACGGGGCCTCTGAACACTGGGCATTATTCTAGGGCCAAAGGAAATCACAGCACCACGACCACGACGGCCCCTGCGGGGTGGCCTGCCTCTGCCTGTCATTTTTCAATTAGTTGTACTATGCGTGCAAGCTACTGTGACACCAGATACGAGTGGTGGCACTGGGCACTGGCAGTAGTGGGCACAGTACACGCTGTGGGCCTGACACACACGCTTTCAGGCATCTGCAATTATATTACAGTGAAAAAATTGTTTTTTATTTTTAAATGCAAGCTACTGTGACACCAGATATGAGTGGTGGCACTGGGCACTGGCAGTAGTGGGCACAGTACACGCTTTGGGCCTGACACACACGCTTGCAGGCATCTGCAATTATATTACAGTGAAAAAATTGTTTTTTATTTTAAATGCAAGCTACTGTGACACCAGATATGAGTCGTGCAACTGGGCACTGGCAGTAGTGGGCGCAGTACACGCTCTGGGCTTGACACACATGCTTGCAGGCAACTGCAATTATATTACAGTAAAAAAATGTTTTTTTATTTTTAAATGCAAGCTACAGTGACACCAGATATGAGTGGTGCAACTGGGCACTGGCAGTAGTGAGCACAGTACACGTTGTAGGCCTGATACACATGCTTGCAGGCAACTGCAATTATATTACAGTGAAAAAATAGTTTTTTATTTTTAAATGCAAGCTACTGTGACACCAGATATGAGTGGTGCAACTGGGCACTGGCAGTATTGGGCACAGTACACGTTGTAGGCCTGACACACATGCTTGCAGGCAACTGCAATTATATTACAGTGAAAAAATTGTTTTTTATTTTTAAATGCAAGCTACTGTGACACCAGACATGAGTGGTGCAACGTCCAGTTGCACCACTCATATCTGGTGTCACAGTAGCTTGCATTTGAAAATAAAGTGGGCACAGTTGGCAAAGTGGGCACAGTACACGCTGTAGGCCTGATACACACGCTTGCAGGCAACTGCAATTAGATTACAGTGAAAAAATAGTATTTTTTTTTTTTATGCAAGCTACTGTGACACCAGATATGAGTGGTGTAACTGGGCACTGGCAGTAGTGGGCACAGTACACGTTGTAGGCCTGACACACACGCTTGCAGGCAACTGCAATTAGATTACAGTGAAAAAATAGTATTTTTTTTTTTAAATGCAAGCTACTGTGACACCAGATATGAGTGGTGGCACTGGCAGTAGTGGGCACAGTACACGCTGTAGGCCTGATACACACGCTTGCAGGCAACTGCAATTAGATTACAGTGAAAAAATAGTATTTTTTTTTTTATGCAAGCTACTGTGACACCAGATATGAGTGGTGTAACTGGGCACTGGCAGTAGTGGGCACAGTACACGTTGTAGGCCTGACACACACGCTTGCAGGCAACTGCAATTAGATTACAGTGAAAAAATAGTATTTTTTTTTTTAAATGCAAGCTACTGTGACACCAGATATGAGTGGTGGCACTGGCAGTAGTGGGCACAGAACACGCTGTGGGCCTGACACACACGCTGGCAGGCAACTGCAATTAGATTACAGAGGGGAAAAAAATAAAGCAGACTGATGTACTAGCCCTAAAAAGGGCTTTTTGGGGTGCTGTCAGGACGCTGTCCTTACAAAAAATCAGATGAGTCTTGGTGATACCTAGTTGACAGCTTAATAAATTTCACAAATTTTTATTTTACATTTTCGGGTGACATTAAACAATTTTTGGCTGTGATAGACCCCTGCTCTACCTAGTAAACAGGTTAATAAATTTCACTAATTTTTCTGTTACATTCTTGGGTTGACATTTTACAATTTTGGATGTGAATAAACCCCTGCTCTGCATAGGTGACAGGGACCGAAATTTTTAAAAATAATTTCTTCCATTGGTGGGTGATATTAACCCATTACTCGCGATGAAAAACCCCTACTCTGCATAGGTGACAGGGATTTAAATTTCTAAAACTCATCTTTAATTGGCCTTTTCTTCCGATCCTTCTGCTTAAATAACTTTTCCCATATTTCCGCTCGATCAAAATTAAATTTCATCCATTTATCTCCCTTAGATGTGGTCTCTCTTTCTCATGCTCCCTCTCTGGCGTGGAACCCTGATTCGCCGATAACTTGTGATCAACATGGTAGGCTCAGAAAAGAACATTGAAAGTTGATGGAGAAGATATCCAAATGGATGGTGGAAGTCACGGGGGCACCTCTGCATAGGTGACAGGAACATACATTTTTAAAAATCGTCTGTTACATTGTCAGGTGACATTTTACCTATTTTGCCAGATATAAACCCCTGCTCTGCATAAGTAACAGGGACCTAAATTTCTAAAATTCATCTTTAATTGGCCCTTTCCTTCGATCCTTCTGCTTTAATAATTTGTCCCACATTTCCACTACATCCTATTGCAGCCATTGACCTCCCTTGGATGAGGTCTCCCTTTCTCACGCTTCCTCTCTGGCGTGGAACCCTGATTCGCCGATAACCGTGATCAACATGGTAGGCTCAGAAAAGAACATCGAAAGTTGATAGAGAAGATATCCAAATGGATGTTGGACGTCACAGGGGCACCTCTGCAGAGGTGACAGGAACATAAAAAAAATTGTCTGTTACAGTCAGGTCCATAAATATTGGCACATCGACACAATTCTAACCCTTTTGGCTCTATACACCACCACAATGGATTTGAAATGAAATGAACAAGATGTGCTTTAACTGCAGACTGTCAGCTTTAATTTGAGGGTATTTACATCCAAATCAGGTGAACGGTGTAGGAATTACAACAGCTTGCATATGTGCCTCCCACTTGTTAAGGGACCAAAAGTAATGGGACATAATAATAATAATCATAAATCAAACTTTCACTTTTTAATACTTGGTGGCAAATCCTTTGCAGTCAATTACAGCCTGAAGTCTGGAATGCATAGACATCATCATATGCTGGGTTTCATCCCTGGTGATGCTCTGCCAGGCCTCTACTGCAACTGTCTTCAGTACCTGCTTGTTCTTGGGGCATTTTCCCTTCAGTTTTGTCTTCAGCAAGTGAAATGCATGCTCAATCGGATTCAAGGCATGTGATTGACTTGGCCATTGCATAACATTCCACTTCTTTCCCTTAAAAAACTCTTTGCTTGCCTTTGCAGTATGCTTTTGGTCATTGTCCATCTGCACTGTGAAGCGCCATCTAATGAGTTCTGAAGCATTTGGCTGAATATGAGCAGATAATATTGCCCGAAACACTTCAGAATTCATCCTGCTGCTTTTGTCAGCAGTCACATCATCAATAAATACAAGAGAACCAGTTTCATTGGCAGCCATACATGCACACTGCCCACGCCATGACACTACCACCACCATGCTTCACTGATGAGGTGGTATGCTTAGGATCATGAGCAGTTCTTTTCCTTCTCCATATTCTTCTCTTCTTATTACTCTGGTAGAAGTTTATCTTGGTCTCATCTGTCCATAGGATGTTGTTCCAGAACTGTGAATGTTTTTATAGATGTCGTTTGGCAAACTCTAATCTGGCATTCCTGTTTTTTGAGGCCCACCAATGGTTTGCATCTTGTGGTGAACCCTCTATATTCACTCTGGTGAAGACTTCTATTGCTTGTTGACTTTGACACACATACACCTACCTTCTGGATAGTGTTCTTGATCTGACCAACTGTTGCGAATGGTGTTTTCTTCACCAGGGAAAGAATTCTTAGGTCATCCACCACAGTTGTTTTCCGTGTTCTTCCGGTGTTGCTGAGCTCACCGGTGCGTTCCTTCTTTTTAATAATGTTCCAAACAGTTGTTTTGGCCACACCTAATGTTTTTGCTATCTCTCTGATGGGTTTGTTTTGTTTTTTCTGCCTAATGATGGCTTGCTTCACTGATAGTGACAGCTCTTTGGATCTCATCTTGATAGTTGTCAGCAACAGATTCCAAATGCAAATAGCACACTTGAAATTAACTTTGGACCTTTAATCTGCTCATTGTAATTGGGATAATGAGGGAATAACACACACCTGGCCATGGAACAGCTGAGAAGCCAATTTTCCTATTACCTTTTGCCCCTTAACAAGTGGGAGGCACATATGCAAACTGTTGTAATTCCTATACCATTCACCTGGTCGGGTCCCGAACTCGAACTTTTTTGTGAAGTTCGTCCGAACCCGTCGAACCCGAACATCCAGGTGTCCACTCAACTCTAATGCTGACGGCAATATACCGTATTATACCGCCATAAAATACTGAGGAATAGTAATTCTATATATAAACTAACAGATTAACTGGGTATGCGGGCAGCATTTCAACAAGATGCACACAGCGATAACATTAAGCCTGTAATGTCCCTGCTGTCTCCCTATGCTCTCCCTACATTTTCTAAAAACTCTACCTATGATCTCCCTTCACTGTCTCTGCACTATTCCTGCACTCTATCTCTCCAATATTCTTCTATTTCCCAATCTTTTTACTTTTACTTTGTAACATGTGCAGCAGCCATTTAGAAAAAAAAAATATTCGTTACCATGAAGCGCAAGGAAATTCGGATTTGTGGCAAATCAAATCTTTCCTAAACATTGGATAGAATTCCACTTCAGCTAATATCCAGAGTAACTACCATGTGCAGTATGGACAGCAGCTAGATGGGCTGAGAGTGACTCAGTATGGTCCTGGTAAGTTTTATAGGTATCTAAGGCTATGCTGACTGCAGTGCATCCCATAGCTGCTGTAAGGTGCGTGGGGGAGGATCCCTAGAATGAACATGAAGATTGAGGTGATCCCACAGATGCTCAATTTGGTTCAAGTCTGTGGAGTTAGGGGGCCAGGGTAATACTTGAATGTCTTGGTCATGCTGTTGCAGCACATGTCGAATTGTCTTACTGGAGAATCCCATTCACCCTCGGGAAGACATTCAAAATGTATGGGTGTATATGAACTATAAGGATGGATTCATACCTGAATCCATTGAGAATGTCATCCATATAGATGAGTGGGCCCAGAGAATGCTACAAAAACATTTTCCAGACCATAACGCTGTCACCAACAGCTTGTGTTCATTCAACAATGGTTGCAAGGTGTTTGTTCTCTGACTTCTCAACTGACACACTAACGTCCATTTGTTCAATGAAGCAGAAAATGTAACTCATTGGAGAAGGCAACCCTTTGCCACTCAGCGGAGGTCCAATTCCAATACTGCTATGAAAATTAAGCCTTTTCTGCCAATATAACTTTGTTAGCAGAGGTGCCCCGCTTTGGAGCCCCATACACAGTTGGGTTTGCCGAACTGAATATATCTATATATATACACTCACCTAAAGAATTATTAGGAACACCACACTAATGCGGTGTTGGACCCCCTTTTGCCTTCAGAACTGCCTTAATTCTACGTGGCATTGATTCAACAAGGTGCTGATAGCATTCTTTAGAAATGTTGGCCCATATTGATAGGATAGCATCTTGCAGTTGATGGAGATTTGAGGGATGCACATCCAGGGCACGAAGCTCCCGTTCCACCACATCCCAAAGATGCTCTATTGGGTTGAGATCTGGTGACTGTGGGGGCCATTTTAGTACAGTGAACTCATTGTCATGTTCAAGAAACCAATTTGAAATGATTCGAGCTTTGTGACATGGTACATTATCCTGCTGGAAGTAGCCATCAGAGGATGGATACATGTTCTCATACTGTTTACACCAAATTCGGATTCTACCATTTGAATCTCTCAACAGAAATCGAGACTCATCAGACCAGGCAACATTATTCCAGTCTTCAACAGTCCAATTTTGGTGAGCTTGTGCAAATTGTAGCCTCTTTTTCTTATTTGTAGTGGAGATGAGTGGTACCTGGTGGGGTCTTCTGCTGTTGTAGCCCATCCGCCTCAAGGTTGTGCGTGTTGTGGCTACACAACTGCTTTGCTGCATACCTCGGTTGTAACGAGTGGTTATTTCAGTCAACGTTGCTCTTCTATCAGCTTGAATCAGTCGGCCCATTCTCCTCTGACCTCTAGCATCCACAAGGCATTTTTGCCCACAGGACTGCCGCATACTGGATGTTTTTCCCTTTTCACACCATTCTTTGTAAACCCTAGAAATGGTTGTGCGTGAAAATCCCAGTAACTGAGCAGATTGTGAAATACTCAGACCGGCCCTTCTGGCACCAACAACCATGCCACGCTCAAAATTGCTTAAATCACCTTTCTTTCCCATTCTGACATTCAGTTTGGAGTTCAGGAGATTGTCTTGACCAGGACCACACCCCTAAATGCATTGAAACAACTGCCATGTGATTGGTTGACTAGATAATTGCATTAATGAGAAATAGAACAGGTGTTCCTAATAATTCTTTAGGTGAGTGTATATTTTTATATATATATATATATATATATATATATATATATATACAGTCCTGATCAAAAGTTTAAGACCACTTGAAAAATGGCAAAAAATCATATTTAGCATGGCTGGATCTTAACAAGGTTCCAAGTAGAGCTTCAACATGCAATAAGAAGAAATGGGAGTGAGACAAAACATTTTTTGAGTATTCAATTTAATGAAAACAACGAATAAACTGAAACAGGCTGTTTTTAAGCTGATCAAAAGTTTAGGACCGCATCTCCAAAAAACCTCTAAACCCCCCCAAAACAGAAATCCAACTTCCAAACATGAGTAATTTGTAGCTCCGCCGTTATTGTTTATCACTTCAAAAATTTGTTTCGGCATGCTTGATGCAAGCGTTTCCATGAGGTGAGTGGGAACATTTCTCCAAGTGGTGAAGACGAAGGCCATCTACTGTCTGGAACTGTTGTCCATTTTTGTAAACTTCCCTTGCCATCCATCCCCAAAGGTTCTCAATTGGATTTAGATCAGGGGAACACGCAGGATGGGCCAAAAGAGTAATGTTATTCTCCTGGAAGAAGTCCCTTGTCCTGCAGGCATTGTGTACTGTAGCGTTGTCCTGTTAAAAAACCCAGTCGTTACCACACAGACGAGGGCCCTCAGTCATGAGGAATGCTCTCTGCAACATCTGAACATAGCCAGTGGCCGTTTGATGCCCCTGCACTTCCTGAAGCTTCATTGTTTCACTGAAGGAAAAAGCACCCCAGACCATTATGGCGCCCCCTCCACTGTGGCGCGTAGAAAAAATCTCAGGTGGGATCTGCTTGTCATGCCAGTAACGTTGGAAACCATCAGGACCATCAAGGTTAATTTTTTTCTCATCAGAGAATAAAACTTTCTTCCACCTTTGAATGTCCCATGTTTGGTGCTCTCTTGCAAAGTCCAAACGAGCAGTTCTATGGCGTTCAAGGAGACGAGGTCTTTGAAGACGTTTTTTGTTCTTGAAGCCCTTCAGTCTCAGATGCCGTCTAATGGTTATGGGGCTGCAGTCAGCACCAGTAAGGGCCTTTATTTGGGTCGAGGATCGTCCAGTGTCTTGACGGACAGCCAATTGGATCCTCCGGCTGAGTGCTGATGAAATTTTTTTGGGTCTTCCACTTGACTTTTTTGTTCCATAAACCTCAGGATCATTTAAGAAATTCCAAATGACTGTCTTACTGCGTCCCACCTCAGAAGTGATGGCGCGCTGTGAGAGACCCTGCTTATGCAGTTCAACAACCCGACCATATTCAAAAATGGAGAGTTTTTTTGCCTTTGCCATCACAACGTGTGACTACCTGACAGAAAATGACAATGAATCCACATCTTTGCACAGATTTGGCCTTTTAAAGGCATGTGGTCCTAAAATTTGGATCAGCTGAAAAACAGCCTGTTTCAGTTTAATCGTTATTTTCAATTAATTGAATGCTCAAAAAATGTTTTGTCTCACTCTTATTTCTTCTTGTTGCATGTTGAAGCTCTACTTGGAACCTTGTTAAGATCCAACAATGTAAAATATGATTTCTTTGCCATTTTTCAAGTGGTATTAAACTTTTGATCAGGACTGTACAGTTGTGGCCAAAAGTTTTGAGAATTACATAAATATTGGAAATTGGAAAAGTTGCTGCTTAAGTTTTTATAATAGCAATTTGCATATACTCCAGAATGTTATGAAGAGTGATCAGATGAATTGCATAGTCCTTCTTTGCCATGAAAATTAACTTAATCCCAAAAAAAACTTTCCACTGCATTTCATTGCTGTCATTAAAAGACCTGCTGAGATCATTTCAGTAATCGTCTTGTTAACTCAGGTGAGAATGTTGACGAGCACAAGACTGGAGATCATTATGTCAGGCTGATTGGGTTAAAATGGCAGACTTGACATGTTAAAAGGAGGGTGATGCTTGAAATCATTGTTCTTTCATTGTTAACCATGTGACCTGCAAAGAAACGCGTGCAGCCATCATTGCGTTGCATAAAAATGGCTTCACAGGCAAGGATATTGTGGCTACTAAGATTGCACCTCAATCAACAATTTATAGGATCATTAAGAACTTCAAGGAAAGAGGTTCAATTCTTGTTAAGAAGGCTTCAGGGCGTCCAAGAAAGTCCAGCAAGCGCCAGGATCGTCTCCTAAAGAGGATTCAGCTGCGGGGTCGGAGTGCCACCAGTGCAGAGCTTGCTCAGGAATGGCAGCAGGCAGGTGTGAGCGCATCTGCACGCACAGTGAGGCGAAGACTTTTGGAAGATGGCCTGGTGTCAAGAAGGGCAGCAAAGAAGCCACTTCTCTCCAAAAAAAACATCAGGGACAGATTGATCTTCTGCAGAAAGTATGGTGAATGGACTGCTGAGGACTTTGGCAAAGTCATATTCTCCAATGAAGCCTCTTTCCGATTGTTTGGGGCATCTGGAAAAAGGCTTGTCCGGAGAAGAAAAGGTGAGCACTACCATCAGTCCTGTGTCATGCCAACAGTAAAGCATCCTGAGACCATTCATGTGTGGGGTTGCTTCTCATCCAAGGGAGTGGGCTCACTCACAATTTTGCACAGCCATGAAACACAGCCATGAATAAAAAATGGTACCAAAACACCCTCCAACAGCAACTTCTTCCAACAATCCAACAACAGTTTGGTGAAGAACAATGCATTTTCCAGCACGAGGGAGCACCATGCCATAAGGCGAAACCGATAACTAAGTGGCTCGGGGACCAAAATGTTAATATTTTGGGTCCATGGCCTGGAAACTCCCCAGATCTTAATCCCATTGAGAACTTGTGGTCAATCCTCAAGAGGCGGGTGGACAAACAAAAACCCACTAGTTCTGACAAACTCCAAGAAGTGATTATGAAAGAATGGGTTGCTATCAGTCAGGAATTGGCCCAGAAGTTGATTGAGAGCATGCCCAGTCGAATTGCAGAGGTCCTGAAAAAGAAGGGAGAAGAAATATCACATGACCTGACCCCTCAGATGAACATCTTAAAAAAGAAGAAATCTACAGTAAGTCCAGTTGCCTTGATTTATTCTTTACAGATATCTTAAGAAAATAAAATAAAAACGGTCAAAAAAGCAATTTTTTGTCAACTTACATCACAACAAGTTTAATACCAAGCAATCAAAAAGTCATAATTATCGAAAAATAGTACCAATTAAACCGTTATCTCATCCCGCCAGAAATGAGACCCTACCTAAGATAATCACCCAAAAAAAAAAAAAATATGGCTCTCAGACTATGAAGACACTAAAACTTTTTTTTTGGTTTCAAAAACATATTATTGTGTAAAACTTAAATAAATAAAAAAAGTATACATATTAGATATCGCCGTGTCTATAACAACCTTATGTATAAAATATCACATGAACTAAACCCTGAGGTGGACACCGTAAATATTTTTTTTTCAAATCTGTGTTAAAATAGCTATTTTTTGTCACTCTACTGTCTATCACAAAAGTGTAATACTAACCAATCAAAAAGTCATTTGCACCCTAAAATAGTACAAATCAAACCGTCATCTCCTCCTGAAAAAAAATGAGCCCCTACATAAGACAGTCGCCCAAAAAAAAAAAAAAAACTATGACTTTCAGCATATGGAGACACTAAAAACATCTTTTTTTTTTCAATTTTTTTTTATTATGTAAAAATGAAACAAACAACCAAAAAAAAAGTTGTAATGTTTGTTATTGTCATGGCTGTAACAAAATGATCTATAAAAATAGCACATGATCCATTCTAACCTGTCAGATGAACGTTATAAATAACAAAAAATAAAAACGGTGCCAAAACAGCTATTATTTGTTACCTTGCCTCACAAAAAGTGTAATATAGAGAAACCAAAAATCATATGTACCCTAAAATATTACCAAAGAAACTGCCACTTTATCCTGTAGTTTCCAAAAGGGGGTAACTTTTTTGCAGTTTCTACTCTAGGGGTGTATCAGGGGGTCTTTAAATATGACATGCCAACTTAAAGAGGACCTTTCACTTGTAAAAACTATGTGAACTAAGTATGCTGCCATGTATAGAGGCACCCGGGGATCTCACTGCACTTACTATTATCCCCGGGCGCCGCTCCGTTCTCCCGTTATGCCCTCCGGTACCTTTGCTCCTTAAGTTATAGTAGGCGGGTCTTCCCTTGTCCTGTGGGCGTCTCCTTCTCCTAGGCTGCAGCGCTGGCCAATCGCAGCGCACAGCTCACAGCCTGGGAGAAAAAAAACTCCCAGGCTGTGAGCTGTGCGCTGCGATTGGCCAGCGCTACAGCCTAGGAGAAGGAGACGCCCACAGAACAAGGGCAGACACCGCCTACTATAACTTAAGGAGCAAAGGTACCGGAGGGCATAACGGGAGAACGGAGCGGCGCCCGGGGATAATAGTAAGTGCAGTTAGATCCCCGGGCGCTGCTCTACATGGCAGCATACTTAGTTCACATAGTTTTTACAAGTGAAAGGTCCTCTTTAAAATTGTCCCATTGAAATCTGCCCTCCAAAAAGCACATGGCGCTCCTTTCCTTCTGCGCTCTGCCATGTGCCCATACCACAGTTTATGATCACTAAATGAGGTGTTTCTGTAAACTAAAGAATCGGGGTAATAATTATTGAGTTTTGTTTGTCTGTTAACCCTTGCTTTGTTAGCATAAAAAAATGAATTAAAATGGAAAATCTGCCAAAAAATGTCATCTACATTTTCCTTAAATTCTTGTGGAACACCTAAAGGGTTACCAAAGATTTTAAAATCAGTTTTGAATACCTTAAGGGGTGTATTTTCCAAAATGGGGTCACTTTTTTGCAGTTTCTACTCTAGGGGTGCAAATCTTCAAACGTGACATGGCAACTTTAAATTATCACAGTGAAATCTGCCTTCCAAAAGCCATATGGCGTTCCTTTCCTTCTGTGCCCTGCTGTATGCCCATACAGCAGTTTACGATCACAAATGTGGTGTTTCTGTAACGTACAGAATCAGGGTAATAAATATTGAGTTTTGTTTGGCTGTTAATCCTTGTTTTGTTACTGTAAAAAATGGATTTAAATTGAAAATCTGCCAAAAAAGTAAAATGTCATCTACATTTTACTTTAATTCTTGTGGAACACCAAAAGGATTAACAACGTTTGTAAAATCAGTTTTGAATACCTTGAGGGGTGTAGTTTCTAAATGGGGTAATTTTTGGGTGGTTTCTATTATGTAAGCCTCAAAAAGTGACTTCAGACCTGAACTGGTCCTTAAAAATTGGGCTTTGGAAATTTTCAGAAAAATGTCAAGATTTGCTTCTAACCTTCAAAGCCTTCTAACGTTCCCAACAAATAAAATGGCATTTACAAAATGATCCAAACATAAAGTAGACATATGGGAAGTGTAAAGTAATAACTATTATATGAGGTATCACTATCTGTTTTAAAAGCAGATAAAGTGAAAATTGGAAGGTTGCAAAGTTTTCCAACTTTTTTTTGTAAATTAGTTTTTTAAATAAAAATGAAAAATATTGACTGAAATTTACCACTATCATGAAGTGCAATGACTTGGATAAGTAAAAGTGTTCCAAAGTTATTACCACATAGAAGTGACACATGTCAAATTTCCAAAAAACGGCTTGGTCCTTAAAGGGGTATTCCCATCTTGCTAAATCAGCCTAAGCTGCAGTTACAGCAGAATTCACTTCCTGGTTTGAGACTTCTAAAGCTGGCTAGCTTAGGCAGCTAGAGTGAAGGCTGGCCACGCCTCCTTATGACATCACACTGAGAACTCAGTCCTTGCGTGCTAGTTCATGTGAAGAGTATGACTTATCAGTCTGGCAGCCTGCAGTGTCTGTGAGGCCCCTCCCCCTGCTAGGGAATCATCAGAGAGCCATGTGAAGTGAGCTCAGTGTACAGTAACACGTGGCTGTTGTGCAGCTTTACACATAAAATCTCTGTCTTATCTTTTACAAACCCATTCTGTGCATCAAAAACTATAATTCCATATTATACATTAGGTCAAAACTTGACCAACCCCCACCCACCAGCACTAATGCAGATTTGTTTCCATTCATTGCAGCTGTACTCTAATTGTGTATAAACCTTATACTATGTATCTTTATAGATGCATATACAGCTCAGCTACATTTGTCTTCTCCAGTCCCCTTGTCACGGAACCATGAACCAGACGTACAACAAGAGCTAAGTGAAAATAAGAAGGCTTTATTGAAAATAAAGCTGTAAAGCAAAAGTCCAAACGGATGGTGAAACCGAGCAGAGTCTTTGCGAAGCCAGAGGTCAGGAACCAGAAGGGTAGTCAGACGAAGCCAGGATCAGGAACCAGCAGGGTAGTCAGACGAAGCCAGGATCAGGAACCAGAAGCAGCAGCAGTCTTAGGAGCATGTGAACACAAGAGGACCATGCAAGGAACTGAAGCCACAGACCTCCTATATATATGAGCTAGGCATCCAGCTCCTCCCAGTGGGAAGGAGGAGCCGCAGGGTGGAAGGCTACAAGAAACCCAGAAACCAAGATGGCCGCCAGCACATGTCAAACGAAGGAGAACAGCAAGAAGGTAAGACCATGACAGTACCTCCCCCTCAAGGGCCCCTCCTCCGCGGAGCACAAAACGGTTTCTGAGGGAAGCGTGCGTGGAAGGCTCGGAGCAAGGCAGGAGCATGGACATCTGCGGAGGGAACCCAGGAACGCTCCTCTGGACCATAACCACGCCAATGGACCAAAAACTGCAACCGACCGCGGACCAGGCGTGAGTCCAGGATATTGCTCACCTCATATTCCTCACGATTGCCCACTTGGACCGGACGAGGCCGAGGAACCGAGGAAGTGAAACGATTACACACCAGTGGCTTCAACAGGGAGACATGAAACACGTTGGAGATCCGCATGCCAGGAGGAAGCGCAAGGGCATAGGCTACCGGGTTTACCCTGCGAAGCACTCGGAAGGGACCAACAAAGCGAGGCGCCAGCTTGGGAGTGGGCACTCGAAGGTTGAGGTTGCGGGTGGACAACCATACACGGTCTCCGACCTGGTAGGAAGGAGCAGGCGCTCGTCTGCGATCAGCCTGGAGTCTCTGGCGCTGCGCAGAGACCTCAAGGGACTTCTGGATCTGTACCCAAGAAGCACGTAGGACGGAAAGGTGATCCTCCACAGCCGGAATATCCTGGGGAGAGAATACCTCCGGTAACACGGCAGGTTGGAACCCATAATTGGCCATGAAGGGAGACGTCCCAGAGGAAGAGTTCACCGCCGTGTTCCTGGAAAACTCAGCCCAAGGCAGGAGGTCAACCCAATTGTCTTGGTGATCGGAGACATAGCAACGAAGGAATTGCTCCAAGGCCTGATTGGATCGTTCTGCGGCCCCATTGGACTGAGGGTGGTAGGCCGAGGAGAAGGAGAGATGAATCCCCAACTGGGAGCAAAAGGCGCGCCAGAACCTGGACACAAACTGACTCCCCCGATCCGACACAATCTCCTTGGGCAAACCGTGCAACCGGAAGACCTCCCTGGCAAAAATCGTGGCCAACTCTTGTGCAGAGGGTAACTTCTTGAGAGGAACACAGTGGCACATTTTGGAAAACCGATCCACAATCATGAGAATGACCGTATGGCCTCGGGATGCAGGGAGGTCCACAATGAAATCCATCCCCAGGTGTGACCATGGGCGCTCCCCGGTGGCTATGGGTTGCAGAAGGCCCAACGGAAGGTGCCGAGGGGACTTACTCTGGGCACAAACGGAGCATGCCGCTACATATGCGGCGATGTCGGAACGTAGGGAAGGCCACCAGAACAGACGTGAAACAGCCCAGGACAGCTGATTCTTTCCAGGATGCCCCGCGGTCTTGGAGTTATGGTAGGTTCGCAACAACCGAGTGCGCAACTCCTCAGGCACAAAACATCTGCCGTTGGGTCTCCCAGAGGGAGCACCAGATTGAGCCGCCAAAATCTGCTCACCCAGGGGAGAGGTCAGGCTGGTGCGAATGGCGGCCAGGATCTGATTCGGAGGTATGACCGAAGTCGGAATCGACTCCTCCCTGGACAGCTCGGAGTACTGCCGTGATAAGGCATCCGCCCTGATGTTCTTGGAACCGGGTAGGTAGGAGACCACGTAATTAAAACGTGACAAGAACAGAGCCCATCTGGCCTGACGTGGTGTCAATCTCTTGGCCTCAGAAAGGTAGGTCAGATTCTTGTGGTCCGTCAGGATGAGAACCGGAACCACCGAACCCTCGAGCAAGTGCCTCCATTCTTTAAGGGCCTGCACGATGGCCAATAACTCCCTGTCACCAATCTGATAGTTGCACTCCGCGGAAGACAGTTTCCGGGAGTAAAACCCACAAGGAAGCAGAGGACCCTCTGGTGTTCTACGCTGAGACAGAAGGGCGCCTACTCCCGTCTCAGACGCGTCCACCTCGAGGACAAAGGGCAACCCAGGGTTGGGATGTGACAGAATCGGAGCCGACACAAAGGCGGACTTTAGGGCCTCAAAAGCTCGGATGGCCTCGAGCGGCCAGACCTGGGAATTACTGCCCTTCCTGGTCAGATCCATGAGAGGCTTGGCCAGCATGGAAAAGTCCCTGATGAACTTCCGATAATAATTGGCGAAGCCCAAAAAGCGCTGCAGGGAACGAAGACCACTGGGCTGGGGCCACTGTAAGACAGCCGAAACCTTCTCAGGATCCATGGAGAACCCCTCAGCGGAAATGGTGTAACCTAAGAAGGTTACCTGGGATCGGTGAAATTCGCATTTCTCAAGCTTACCGAACAGCTTGTTCTCTCGTAACCGTTGCAACACTCGTCTGACATCCAGAATGTGGGCCTCCATGGATTCAGAATATACCAAGATGTCATCCAAATAGACCACCACACACTGCTGCAACAGGTCACGGAAAACATCGTTGATGAATTCCTGAAAGACTGCGGGCGCATTGCACAACCCAAAGGGCATAACCAAGGATTCGTAATGACCGGTCCTGGTGTTAAACGCGGTCTTCCACTCATCGCCCGCCTTGATCCTTACCAGGTTATATGCCGCCCTCAGGTCGAGTTTGGTAAAGACCGTGGCCCCTTTAAGGCGATCGAACAGCTCGGAAATTAAGGGTAGCGGGTAAGCGTTCTTGATCGTGATGCGATTGAGACCCCTGTAATCGATGCAAGGCCTCAACTCACCGCCCTTCTTTTCAACAAAGAAAAATCCAGCCCCTGCCGGGGACGAAGATTTGCGAATGTGTCCGCGTGAAAGCACCTCCCTCACGTACTCCTCCATGGCCTCATTCTCCGCTACCGACAGTGGATAGACTTTGCCACGAGGAGGAACGGCACCAGATTGTAACTCTATGGCACAATCGTATGGGCGGTGCGGAGGTAGGGCAACCGCGCGCACCTTATCGAATACATCCCGGTACTCCTCGTATTCAGGAGGCAACAGAGAGTCCGAGGAAGTACACAGCAACTTGACAGACCCATGGATGCAACTAGCCCCACACTGCGGTGACCACGAGAGGATCTCGACCGATCTCCAATCGAAAGTCGGATTATGCTTCTGGAGCCAGGGGTACCCCAAGACCACCGAGTAGTGTGGAGACGAAATAACCTGGAGGCAGACCGACTCTCTGTGAACGGCACCAATGGCTATCCCCACTGGAAGGGTCTCATGAGTCACGTGTGGCGGCAGAAGGGGTCTGCCGTCTATCGCCTCAAGAGCCAGTGGGGAACCTCGAGTCTGCAGAGGAATGGAATTGGCGGCAGCGAACACACTATCAATGAACAAACCACCAGCACCAGAGTCCACCAACGCCTGGGTCGTCACCGAGCCCCCGACCCAGGAGAGGACAACAGTGATCAGTGGTTTGTCAACACGGGAAACCGGGGACGAGGAGACTCCACCCAAGATCTGCCCCCGACAGGATCTCAGGTACGAGCGTTTTCCCGGACGGTTCGGACATGCCAACCGAAAATGCCCACCGAGACCACAGTACATGCATCGGCCCTCGCGTCTCCGGAGTGCCCTCTCCCCCTCGGACAGGCAAGCAAACCCCAGCTGCATGGGTTCACCCCCAGACAAGTCATCCCCAGGAGGCGTGGGAGGAGAGGGAGGCACGGGTGGGACAGCAAACGTAGGCACCAATCTGTTAGAAGACCTCCGCAGGTTCTCCTTAAAGGAAGGTCTCTCCCTGAGTCTGGTGTCAATCAAAATAAGGAAAGAAATAAGAGACTCGAGCTCAACTGGTAGGTCCTTAGCTGCAACCTCATCCTTCAAGGCATCCGAGAGACCATGAGAGAAAGCAGCGACCAGAGCCTCATTATTCCAGCCCACCTCTGCTGCCAGGGTACGAAACTCAATGGCGTATTCAGCTACGGATCGTGAACCCTGTCTCATGGACATAAGGAGCTTCGCAGCAGAGGCAGCACGAGCCGGCACATCGAATACCTTCCGAAGAGAAGCAACAAAACCGGAAAACTCGGCAACCACCGGATTGTTGTTCTCCCATAAAGGGCTGGCCCAGGCCAAGGCCTTGTCCGAGAGCAGCGAGATCAAGAAGCCCACCTTTGATCTCTCAGTGGGAAAGGCATGTGGCAGCAACTCGAAATAAATGCCCACCTGGTTAAGGAAACCTCGGCACTGAGTTGGCTCTCCCCCAAAGCGCTGTGGAAGAGGGGCAGAACCGGTCATACCCCGAAACACCGCAGGCGCAACAACAGGTGTCGGGGTAGACTCTGGCGCAACAACCGGAGCGGCAGTAGGAGCGAGCCCAGGAGCGACAACCGACCCATCGGCAACGGGAGCGAAATGAGCCGTGCGTTCAAGCAGGGTTTGCAACGCCACTGCGAACCGACCCAACAGGTGATCCTGCTGATCAAGTCTGGCAACCAGCGTGGGTAGCAAGGATGGCCCTGTACCGTCAGAATTCATGGCTTGGTCCTAATGTCATGGAACCATGAACCAGACGTACAACAAGAGCTAAGTGAAAATAAGAAGGCTTTATTGAAAATAAAGCTGTAAAGCAAAAGTCCAAACGGATGGTGAAACCGAGCAGAGTCTTTGCGAAGCCAGAGGTCAGGAACCAGAAGGGTAGTCAGACGAAGCCAGGATCAGGAACCAGCAGGGTAGTCAGACGAAGCCAGGATCAGGAACCAGCAGGGTAGTCAGACGAAGCCAGGATCAGGAACCAGAAGCAGCAGCAGTCTTAGGAGCATGTGAACACAAGAGGACCAAGCAAGGAACTGAAGCCACAGACCTCCTATATATATGAGCTAGGCATCCAGCTCCTCCCAGTGGGAAGGAGGAGCCGCAGGGTGGAAGGCTACAAGAAACCCAGAAACCAAGATGGCCGCCAGCACATGTCAAACGAAGGAGAACAGCAAGAAGGTAAGACCATGACACCCCTAACATCACTTTGGCTGAATAGCTTCCTATACAGCCCTGCTACATCTTTATTCTTCTCCCCCACTAGCACTGTGTCTGAAAAGCTTCATATACAGCTCTGCTACATCTGTCTGTTTATCTCTTCAACCAGCACTGTGTCAGAACAGCCGCATATTCAGCTCTGCTACATCAGTTTCTCTCTTCCACCAGCATTGATGCTGACCCGCCACATAGACAACTCTGCTACATCAGTTTTTCTCTTCCACCAGCATTGATGCTGACTCACCAAATATACAGCTCTACTACATCTAATTCTCTCTTCCACCACCATTGATGCTGACCCGCCACATATACAGCTCTGCTACATCTATTTCTCTCTTCTACCAGCATTGATGCTGACCCACCACATATACAGCTCTGCTACATCAGTTTCTCTCTTTTACCAGCATTGATGCTGATCCGCCACATATACAGCTCTGCTACATCAGTTTCTCTCTTCCACCAGCATTGATGCTGACCCGCCACATATACAGGTCTGCTACATCTGTCTATTCCCTTGCCCACTAGAACTATGGCTGAACAGCAGCATATTCAGCTCTGCTACATCCATCAGCCCCCATAAGCCTCCATCAGCCCACATATGTCTCAAACAGCCCCCATAGGCCTCAAACAGCCCCCATATGCCTCAAACAGCCCCATATGCCTCCATAAGCCTCCATATGCCTCAAACAGCCCCCATATGCCTCAAACAGCCCCCATATGCCTCCATAAGCCTCCATATGCCTCAAACAGCCCCCATATGCCTCAAAAAGCCCCCATATGCCTCCATCAGCCCACAAATTCCTCCATCAGCCCCCATATGCCTCAAACAGCCCCCATATGTCTCCACCAGCCCCCAAATGCCTCAAACAGCCCCCATATGCCTTCATCAGCCCCCAAATGCCTCGATCAGCCCCCATATGCCTTCCTCAGCCCCCATATGCCTCCATCAGCCCCCATATGCCTCAAACAGCCCCCATATGCCTCCATCAGCCCCCATATGCCTCAAACAGCCCCAAATGCCTCGATCAGCCCCCATATGCCTCCATCAGCCCCCATATGCCTCAAACAGCCCCCAAATGCCTCCATCAGCCCCCATATGCCTCGATCAGCCCCCATATGCCTCCATCAGCCCCCAAATGCCTCCATCGGCCCCCATATACCTCCATAAGCCCCCATATGCCTCAAACAGCCCTCAAATGCCTCGATCAGCCCCCATATGCCTCGATCAGCCCCCATATGCCTCCATCAGCCCCCAAATGCCTCCATCAGCCCCCATATACCTCCATAAGCCCCCATATGCCTCAAACAGCCCCCAAATGCCTCCATCAGCCCCCATATGCCTCGATCAGCCCCCATATGCCTCCATCAGCCCCCAAATGCCTCCATCAGCCCCCATATGCCTCAAACAGCCCCCAAATGCCTCCATCAGCCCCCATATGCCTCCATCAGCCCCCATATGCCTCAAACAGCCCCCAAATGCCTCGATCAGCCCCCATATGCCTCCATCAGCCCCATATGCCTCCATCAGCCCACAAATTCCTCCATCAGCCCCCATATGCCTCAAACAGTCCCATATGTCTCCACCAGCCCCAAATGCCTCAAACAGCCCCCATATGCCTTCATCAGCCCCTAAATGCCTCGATCAGCCCCCATATGCCTTCATCTGCCCCCATATGCCTCCATCAGCCCCCATATGCCTCAAACAGCCCCCATATGCCTCCATCAGCCCCCGTATGCCTCAAACAGCCCCCAAATGCCTCGATCAGCTCCCATATGCCTCCATCAGACCCCAAATTCCTCCATCAGCCCCATATACCTCCATAAGCCCCCAAATGCCAACATCAGCCCCCATAGGCCTCAAACAGCCCCATATGTATCCATCAGCCCCCTTATGCCTCCATCAGCCCCCAAATGCATCCATCAGCCCCCAAATTCATCCATCAGCCCCCAAATGCCTCCATCAGCCCCCATATGCATCCATCTGTCCCCAAATGCCTCGATCAGCCCCCATATGCCTCAAACAGCCCCCATATGCCTCCATCAGCCCCCAAATGCCTCTATCAGCCCCCATATGTCTCCATCAGCCCCCATATGCCTCCATCAGCCCCCATATGCCTCAAACAGCCCCCATATGCCTCAAACAGCCCCATATGCCTCCATCAGCCCCCATATGCCTCCATCAGCCCCCATATGTCTCCATCAGCCCCCATATGCCTCCATCAGCCCCCATATGCCTCAAACAGCCCCATATGCCTCCATCAGCCCCCATATACCTCCATCAGCCCTCATATGCCTCCATCAGCCCCCATATGCCTCCATCAGCCCCCAAATGCCTCCATCAGCCCCATATGCATCAATCTGTCCCCAAATGCCTCTATCAGCCCCCATATGCCTCCATCAGCCCCCATATGCATCCATATGTCCCCAAATGCCTCTATCATCCCTCATATGCCTCCATCAGCCGTATCCATGGGCAGCGAAGATAAACAATGGATTTAGAAAATTCTATTTAACCCCTTAAGGACCCAGGACGTACCAGTACGCCCTATTTCCCGAGTCCTTAAGGACCCAGGACGTACCGGTACGTCCTGACTTAAAATCTGTATTCCGGCGCCCCAGGGGTTAATTGGAACGGGATTTCGGCTGAAATCATTCAGCCGGCATACCGTAACAATGCAGGGGGGGGGTCATTTGACCCCCCCGTATCGGCGATCGCAGCAAACCGCAGGTCAATTCAGACCTGCGGTTTGCTGCGCTTTTTGCAGTTTCTGATCCCCGCGGGCCCTGACCGCGGGGATCAGAAACTTTAGAGTGGCTAAAATCAATATTTTTCACCCCCCCCCTGCACCCCTGCACGATTTTATGCCGAAGGGTGGTGCGGGGGGGGTGTCGCATGCAGTGGGGGCGTTGCCATGAACGATCGTTGGCTTCTAGTGGATATACCAGGGTGCCAGCACATTGCTGGCACCCTGGTATAAACGGCTGACATCTGTGAAGATGTCAGCCGTTTAACCCTTTCCATACCGCGGTCCGTACGGACCGCTGTATGGAAAAAGTTAACTGTCATCGGTCAGGGAGCTCCCTCCCTCTCCATCGGGGGGCTGCTGTGCCTTTGCAGCCCCCCGATGGAGAGGAAGAGAGCCCCCAGAGAGCCCCCCTCAGCCCTGTGCTTACCCTTCCCCGTCTGCGAAGTTGTGGCAGACGGGGAAGGTTCCCATGGCAACAGGACGCCTGCTCAGGCGTCCTGCTGTCCATGGTGCTGAACAGATCTATGCTAAAAGGCATAGATCTGTTCAGACAAGTGTAAAATACAGTACAGAACAATATATATTGTACTGTACTGTATTATACAGACATCAGATCCACTGGATCTTCAAGAACCAAGTGGGTCTGGGTCACAAAAATGTAAAAAAAAGTGAAAAAAGTTAAGATAAAAAAAACAAAACATTTATCACTGAATAAAAATAAAAAAAATAAAATACACTACACATATTAGGTATCGACGCGTCCGTAACGACCTGATCTATAAAACGGTCATGTTACTTTCCCCGCACGGTGAACGCCATAAAAATAAAAAAATAAAAACTATGAGAAAATTGAAATTTTGCCCATCTTACTTCCCAAAAAAGGTAATAAAAGTGATCAAAAAAGTTGCATGTACGCCAAAATAGTACCAATCAAACAGTCATCTCATCCCGCAAAAAATCATACCCTACTCAAGATAATCGCCCAAAAACTGAAAAAACTATGGCTCTTAGACTATGGAAACACTAAAACATGATTTTTTTTGTTTCAAAAATGAAATCACTGTGTAAAACTTACATAAATAAAATAAAAAGTATACATATTAGGTATTGCCGCGTCCGTATCGACCGGCTCTATAAAAATATCACATGACCTAACCCCTCAGGTGACCACCGTAAAAAAATAAAAACAAAAATGGTGTAAAAAAAGCCATTTTTTGCCATCTTACGTCACAAAAAGTGTAAAACCTGTCAGATGAATGTTGTAAATAACAAAAAAAAAAAACGTGCCAAAAAAACTATTTCTTGTTACCTTGCTGCACAAAAAGTGTAATATAGAGCAACCAAAAATCATATGTACCCTAAACTAGTACCAACAAAACTGCCACCCTATCCCGTAGTTTCTAAAATGGAGTCACTTTTTTGGAGTTTCTACTCTAGGGGTGCATCAGGGGGGCTTCAAATGGGACATGGTGTAAAAAAAAACAGTCCAGCAAAATCTGCCTTCCAAAAACCGTATGGCATTCCTTTCCTTCTGCGCTCTGCCATGTGCCCGTACAGCGGTTTACGACCACATATGGGGTGTTTCTGTAAACTACAGAATAAGGGCCATAAATATTGAGTTTTGTTTGGCTGTTAACCCTTGCTTTGTAACTGGAAAAAAAATATTAAAATGGAAAATCTGCCAAAAATGTGAAATTTTGAAATTGTGTCTCTATTTTCCATTAAATCTTGTGCAACACCTAAAGGGTTAACAAAGTTTGTAAAATCAGTTTTGAATAGCTTGAGGGGTGTAGTTTCTTAGATGGGGTCACTTTTATGGAGTTTCTACTCTAGGGGTGCATCAGGGGGGCTTCAAATGGGACAAGGTGTCAATAAACCAGTCCAGCAAAACCTGCCTTCCAAAAACCAAACCGCGCACCTTTCACTCTACGCCCTACTGTGTGCCCGTACAGTAGTTTACGGCCACATATGGGGTATTTCTGTAAACGGCAGAGTCAGGGCAATAAAGATACAATCTTGTTTGGCTGTTAACCCTTGCTTTGTTAGTGGAAAAAATGGGTTAAAATTGAAAATTAGGCAAAAAAATGAAATTCTCAAATTTCATCCCCATTTGCCAATAACTCTTGTGCAACACCTAAAGGGTTAACGACGTATGTAAAATCAGTTTTGAATACCTTGAGGGGTGTAGTTTCTTAGATGGGGTCACTTTTAGGGAGTTTCTCCTCTAGGGGTGCATCAGGGGGGCTTCAAATGGGACATGGTGTCAAAAAACCAGTCCATAAAAATCAGCCTTCCAAAAACCAAACGGCGCACCTTTCACTCTACGCCCCGCTGTGTGGCCGTACAGTAGTTTACGGCCACATATTGGGTGTTTCTGTAAACGGCAGAGTCAGGGCAATAAAGATACAATCTTGTTTGGCTGTTAACCCTTGCTTTGTTAGTGGAAAAAATGGGTTAAAATGAAAAATTTGACAAAAATATGAAATTCTCAAATTTCCTCCCCATTTGCCAATAACTCTTGTGCAACACCTAAAGGGTTAACAATGTATGCAAAATCAGTTTTGAATACCTTGAGGGGTGTAGTTTCTTAGATGGGGTCATTTTTGGGTGGTTTCTATTATGTAAGCCTCGCAAAGTGACTTCAGACCTGAACTGGTCCCTAAAAATTGAGTTTTTGTAAATTTCTGAAAAATTTCAAGATTTGCTTCTAAACTTCTAAGCCTTATAACATCCCCAAAAAATAAAATATCATTCCCAAAACAATTCAAACATGAAGTAGACATATGGGGAATGTAAAGTCATCACAATTTTTTGGGGTATTACTATGTATTACAGAAGTAGAGAAACTGAAACTTTGAAATTTGCTAATTTCTTTCAAATTTTTGGTAAATTAGGTATTTTTTTGTGCAAAAAAATAATAATTTTTGACTTCATTTTACCAGTGTCATGAAGTACAATATGTGACGAAAAAACAATCTCAGAATGGCCTGGATAAGTCAAAGCGTTTTAAAGTTATGAGCACTTAAAGTGACACTGGTCAGATTTGCAAAAAATGGCCTGGTCCTTAAGGTGAAAATAAGCCCGGTCCTTAAGGGGTTAAAGGGCTTCTGTCACCCCCAAAACCCCCCTTTTTTTTGGGCTTGTTAAAATCCTTATTTAATGACTATTCCCTATATAGGGCTCTTACCTTTGGCTGTGGCTTCTTTTCCTTAAAAATCGATCTTTTAAAATATGCAAATCACTTCACTACCAGCAAGTAGGGCGTCTACTTGCTGGTAGCCGCCGCAAAAAAACGCCCCCTCGTCCTGTTAATTGACAGGGCCAGCGAGAGCTCTCCTCCTCCGGCTGGCCCTGTCAGCATTTCAAATCCCGCGCCTGTCTTCATTCGGCGCAGGCGCGCTGAGAGAAGGAGGCTTGCCCCCTAGCACTCCCTCAGTGCGCCTGCGCCTGCGCCGATGATGTCACCGAAAGAGAAGATGTCATCGGTGCAGGTGCACTGAGGGAGTGCTGAGGAGGCGAGCCTCCTCCTCTCAGCGCGCCTGCGCTGAATGAAGACAGGCGCGGGATTTGAAATGCTGACAGGGCCAGCCCGAGGAGGAGAGCTCTCGCTGGCCCTGTCAATTAACAGGACGAGGGGGCGTTTTTTTGCGGCGGCTACCAGCAAGTAGACGCCCTACTTGCTGGTAGTGAAGTGATTTGCATATTTTAAAAGTTCGATTTTTAAGGAAAGGAAACCACAGCCAAAGGTAAGAGCCCTATATAGGGAATAGTCGTTAAATAAGGATTTTAACAAGCCCAAAAAAAAAAAAAAGGGCTTTGGGGGTGACAGAAGCCCTTTAAAAGAGAACAGTAGTTTTTTTTAATTATATATATTTCGAAAAAAGTTAAATGGGGGATAAATAATTTAATCAAAGATGATTAATAAGATGGGAATACCCCTTTAAGATGACAAATTGCAGGGTCCTGACGGGGTTAATATATTCAGATTGAGTATGTTTACTTCAAATACATGTATGTATTTTCTGCCTTTAGTTTGCTTACCAATGATAAAAATTAAAAAATATTGTCTTTTGTATACTAGTTAAAGTCAAGCAGATGTGATACATTGCACTGGTGATATTGTCTAAGCTATCTCAGAGGAAGGCAAAATCCACCTGTTCCAATGCATACACAGCTTGCTAGCTAAAATATTTATAACTGTATTTCTGAATTAAAATTGATATAAACACAATACTCCATTGCAATGAGGAAAAGAGTTACAGAACAAAGCATGCACAGTGCTATGGTTACGTTTCCTATTTAAATGCAAACATATGTACATTGTCTGTCCAGATAGATTTTGGTAGGTAAATTTTGATGTCTTTTATTATAACTGAAACTCACCATGAAGCAAATACTTTACATAAGTTTATATTTTTGAAAATATTTCATTCTAAACACACTTTTAAATTAAATCTGTCATCAGAAAATGAATAACTTTTAAAATGAACTTATGATACACATTTTTTTTATTTCTAGCACACTAAAAGCAGGAGGCAGATTAACAGTGCATGATGAACTCAGCTCTCCTCCTCCTCCCTGCACAATTATTTACACACAAGTCATAGAACATGTCCACAAAAGCCTCTGACTGTTTTACTTTTTACATTTGTAGATTCATATTGAAGACGTAAAAAAAATTATAAACATGTGTAGAATTAAGCAGTAAACAAAACAGTGTTAAACAAACCACAATAAGTGAGGCTGGACGGGACGGAGTTAAAAGGAGGCTGACATGAGTGGTTTGGATGGAGGGGCCCGGCCAGAAAAGGGTTAGTCTTAGTTAGCACGGGAGAGGGGGGGGGGGTGGCCAGTGGGGGGGAATGGCATTAGGTAATAAAAAGGAGAGAGAGTGGGGGAGCAGGCGCCATTTTTGTTAGCGTAGGAGGAACAGAACTACAGAACTTATCAGCACGATGTCCCAGGCTGTGGAGGCATTGTTGCGGAAGCTGCGGGAAGCGGCGGTGGCCCGTGGACCAGGGTGGCTCCAGGAACAGGTAGCCAGCCTGTTGCAGGGGGAGGCAGCTGGTACAGCTAGCCCACAGCCCAGCGCGAGACGACCATGGTGGGTACGGCCGCCGGTGCGCCTAAGCCCAGAAGATACGGCATGCGGCGCCGGGTCAGGAGCCCCTCAGGGGACCCTCCACACCAGGAGGTCTGCAGGCCTGCTGCTTCTAGGTCCTCCCATCCTGGGAGGAATCCAACATGTTAGCGGGACCCAGTTTTGGACTGGGGGGGGCAGTCCCCCATCACCAGTGGCAGTGAGCGGGGGATGCAGGTGGAGCGGTCCCCCCTTGTTCTGGAGGGGGGAGGCCCGCTCGGCGAGGGAGAGGCAGCAGCTTCTGTGGACACGAGGCTGTGCAGGGTGGAACCAGGAGCTTGCACAGGCCTCTCAAGTGTGACGGACAGCCTGATGTTGGTCCCACCCACGGAGAAGAAGATGAGGGAGCCGGAGCGGCATGGACTGTATCCAGCATGTCCAAAGCTGGGATGCAGAAAATCAGCGGCGGAATGGCGACTGGGAGAATCGTCCCCTTGATGCCCGGTGAAGTTCGTGAGGAATCCGGACCATCAGCTGGTGGGTTCACAGCGTCCGGGCAGCCAGCTGAGGCAATGCTGGGGTCTGTGTTAGCACTGGTTCAGGGTTTGGGGGCGGGTGGTTATGGTGGGTGCCGATACGATTTAATTGGGGGGTTGGGGCAATTGTTATTTGGCTTGGCGGGTGTGGGCTCAGGGTTAGGGGCGTTGGGGCGGCACCACTCCAGGCCTGGGGTGTGGGGTCTGGAGTTGGTGGGGCTGCGACCATTTCTTGTATCAGGTCGGGTGGGTCGGTATTGGTGCAGACACAGGCGGGCGGCAAGGAGGATAGGCCCAGGGTGGATGATGAGGTGAAAGGGGAGGTGTATGTGTGTTTCGAGGGTCCCCTCAGAGCGCATTTGAAACAGGAGGTAAGTGAGAGGATTTGGCAAGGGGAGTATGTAGAAATTTTTTCTTTTCTCCCGTTGGAGCGTTTTAACCTGGACACAGTTAAGAAAGATGGGGGGAAGGAGCAGGCGGAAGAAAAACGTTGTATCGGCTGATACCGCGCACGTTTGGGAATTTGTGAGGTTGGGAGTTATGTAAGCGATAGGGGTATTGTGATTAATATGTGTTGTTTGTTTTTTTGTGTTTCAGGGAACGCTGCGTTGCTGGTTTGGATTTTAGGTCACTCATTTGTGTTTTGGGGGACACTGAGAGCTGATGTGCGGCCGAACGGGCGGCAACTTGGGTTTTAGCGGGACGTGGTAATCAGGTGGCTCAGGCGTAGAGGTATGTTGTGGGGTTCTGTGTTGCACGAAGTGCATCGTTATGCGCGTTTGGGCCGGGCTCCCGACATCCTAGTGTTACACATTGGGGGCAATGATTTGGGAGTTAGGCCCTGTAGAGAACTGATCAGGGACATTCAATTTGATCTTCTACATTTGTGGTCCCTTTTCCCAGCCCTGATAACGGTGTGGTCATATATTGTGCCTAGGAAGTCATGGCGGGAGGCGAGATCGGTGGATCGGATAAATGAGGCCAGGAAACGGTGCGGTGGCAGTGAGGCATCCAGAGTTGGAGGCTGGCCGTGGTGGGTTTTGGAGAACGGATGGGGTGCACCTTAATGTGGTCGGCATCAATTTATGGTCACTGGGTTTGCAAGGGGGTATTGAGAGGGCGTTGAGGTAGTGGAGGTGCTTGAGGGCGGTAAGGTCAAGCTGTGCGTTGTTGGCAGTGGGAGGTCCTAGAAGCTTGTGGTACAGGATGGTATGGGTAAATGGGAGGGCCTCAATGGTGGAGCTGGACTCTCATAGTTGGAGCACCTGGTTGGTTCGGAGAGGCGTCCATCAGTTGGTGTCTCCGAGCTGGTGTTACATGGCTGGAGGCAAGATGGAATCGCCATGGTGGTTGTTTATGGAGGTTACATTTTGGGGCTTCTACGACCTCCCTCATCAGGTTTAATGTTAATATTAATGTTATTTATGTTATATATTTTAATTTATTAATAAAACGGCTGCTGTAGCCGATTTAATCCTAACAGTGGCTGTGTATGTTTCTTTAGGGGAATGTGGCACTATGTAAAGTTATAGAGGTGGTTGGAGAGCCCGAAGAATAACCTACTCAAGTAAGGCTGGACGGGACAGAGTTTAAGGGAGGCCGACATGAGAGGTTTTGGTGTAGGGGCCTGGCCAGGACAGGGTTAGTGATAGTTAGCACGGTGGAGGGGTCGCCAGGGGTTGGCCTTAGGTAATAAAAAGGAGAGAGTGTGGGGGAGCGGGCGCCATTTTTGTTAGCGCAGCAGGAACAGAACTCCCGCCCTCCCTCCCTATTAAGGGGGTGGATTTGGCTGTGGGGATAGATAGTTGAGTGGGTATTGGGTGTTGATGTTTGACAATTGTTGTTGCGGCAGTCGTGGCGGTGGGAGGTCCTAGAAGCTGGTGGTACAGGATGATATGCGAGAATGGGAGGGCCTCAATGGTAGGGCTGGACTTTCATAGTTGGAGCACCTGGTTGATTCGGAGAGGCGTCCATCAGTTGGTGTCTCCGAGCTGGTGTTACATGGCTGGAGGCAAGAATGAATCGCCAAGGTAGTTGTTTATGGAGGTTAAATTTTGGGGCTTCTACGACCTCCCTCGTCAAGTTTAATGTTAATATTAATGTTATTTATGTTATATATTTTAATTTATTAATAAAACGGCTGCTGTGGCCGATTTAATCCGAACAGTGGCTGTGTGTGTTTCTTTGGAGGAATGTGGCACTATGTGAAGTTATAGAGGTGGTTGGAGGGCCCAAAGAATAACCAATAACCTACTCATGCTTAACCCCTCCAGGACCCTGCCATTTTTTACCTTAAGAACCAGGCCATTTTTTGCATGTGTGACTTTATGTGGTGATAACTTTAAAACGCTTTTACTTATCCAAGCCATTCTGAGATTGTTACCTCGTCACATATTGTACTTCATGACAGTGGAAAATTTGATGTAGATGATGGTCGGCACTGCACTAGAATGCTTGTGGTGCACGTGTCAGCGGGAAGACCGGCACTCGCGATAAAATTTTCACCAAAATGGTGTAATTTTCCACTATAACTCAAATTTTCCACTATAAAGAAGGAAGACCGGCACTCGCGATAAAATTTTCACCAAAATTTTATCGCGAGTGCCGGTCTTCCTTCTTTATAGTGGAAAATTTGAGTCAAAATATTTTAAAAATGTGGAAAAATTTGCAATTTTCAAATTTTCGATTTCTCTGCTTTTAAAACAGATAGTGATACCTCCTAAAATAGTTATTACTTTACATTTCCCCTATGTCTACTTCATGTTTGGATTATTTTGCAAATTAGATTTTCTTTTTTTGGGACATTAGAAGGCTTAGAAATTTAGTAGGAAATCTTACAATTTTTCTGAAAATTTCCAGAACCCAATTTTTAAGGACTAGTTAAAGTCTGAAGTCACTTTGTGGTGCTTACATAATAGAAACCATAAATGGCCCAGTTTAAGAAACTACACCCCTCAATGTATTCAAAACTGATTTTACAAACTTTGTTAACCCTTTAGGTGTTCCACAAGAATTAAAGTAAAATGTAGATGACATTTCAGAATTTCACTTTTTTGGCCGATTTTCCATAAATATTTTTTTTTTCCAGTATCAAAGCAAGGGTTAACAGCCAAACAAAACTCAATATTTATTACCCTGATTCTTTAGTTTACAGAAACACCCCATATGTGGTCCTAAACTGCTATACGGGCACACAGCAGGGCGCAGAAGGAAAGGAACGTTATATGGTTTTTGGAAGGCAGATCTCACTGGGATTATTTTAAGTTGCCATGTAATATTTAAAGATGCATCCCTAGAGTAGAAACTCCAAAAAAGTGACCCCATTTTGAAAACTACTTGATAGGGTGGCAGTTTTGTTGCCACTATTTTAGGGTACATATGATTTTTGGTTGCTTTACATTACACTTTTTGTGAGGCAAGGTAACAAAAAATAGCTGTTTTGGCACTGTTTTTATTTTTTGTTTTTTACAATATTCATCTGACAATGTTCATCTGACATAGATCATGTTATATTTTTATAGAGCAGGTTGTTACGGACACGACAGTACCAAATATGACAACTTTTTCTGGTTGTTTGTTTAAGTTTTACATAAAAAAGCATTTTTGAAAAAAACTATTTTTTTTGTGCCTCCATATTCTGAAAGCCATAATTATTTATTTTTTTATTTTTTAGGCGACTGTCTTATGTGGGGGCTAATTTTTTCAATATGAGATGACGGTTTGATTGATACTATTTTATGGTGCATATGAATTTTTGATCGCTTGGTATTACACGTTTTGTGATGTAAGGTGACAAAAAATGGCTTTTTTGACAGTTTTTTTTTTACAATGTTTACCTGAGGGGTTAGGTCATCTGATATTTTTATACATCAGGTTCTTACAGATGCGGCGATATGTATGATTGTATGATTTTGGGGTGCGTGTGACTTTTTGATCGCTTGGTATTACACTTTTTGTGATGTAAGGTGACAAAAAATGGCTTTTTTTAACCGTTTTTATTTAGATTTATTTACAATATTCACTTGAAGGGTTAGTTCATGTGATATTTTTATACAGCAGGTTCTTACGGATGTGGCAATACCTAATATGTATACTTTTTTCATTTATTTCAAGTTATATATATTTAAGTTTCACACAATAACAGCATTTTTGAAACAAAAAAAATCATGTTTTGGTGTCTTCATATTCTGAGAGACATATTTTATTCTTTTTTTTGCCCAATTGTTTTATGTAGGGGCTCATTTTTTGCAGGATGAGGTGATGGTTTGATTGGTATGATTTTGGGGGGCATATGCCTTTTTGATTGCTTGCACTTTTTGTGATGTAAGGTGACAAAAAAATTATTGTTTTTGCACAATTTTTAGTTCATTTTTTCGACGGCGTTTAGGCGAGGGGAAGGATCATGTGATATTTTATAATATAAAATTCAATTTTTTTTTTACAATTTATGTGTTTTATTTTGGGATTTTTTTTTTTTTTACTTGAATTTTTTTGTATTATAATAAAAACACTTTTTTAAAACTTTTTCTAACTTATTATTTTCGTCCCACTCTAGAACTTAAACTTCTGGGGTCTGATCACCTCTGCAATGCATAACAATACAACCTGTATTGTAATGAATAGCCTGTCAGCCTTTACAATGATAGCCTGCCAGTGAGACCCAGCCTAAGGGCTAGATCTCACAGGCTTCCATGGAAGGCAAGCTCCGATGCCTATGGAAGGCATCGGGCTTACTTTCTCTACCATCCGGTCCCCGCCACTGCAGTGCGGGGACCCGATGGGGAAGCTAAGGGGACCCGTACCCTCCGCAAACCCTTTGCATGCCATGGTCAGCTTTGACTGCTGCATCTGTGTTTTCACCGATGTTGCTGTATGCAGCAGGGGCCTGGCTATCAGTTACTGCCGGGTCCTTGCCACTGATCGGGCAGGCGCAGCTCCTGCATGCGCCCAATCAGCCTGCCGTACATGTAGGGCGCTGGTCCTTAAGTCACGTCCACCAGTGCTGTACATGTACGACGCGGGTCCTTAAGGGGTTCAAGCGTTAATCCTGGGAAAAAAATGGATGACTTATCCTCTGGATAGTAAGAAAACAAAATAATAGAGCAGCATCAACGGACTTCACCGACCAATCCCGGAATGCATCAGCCACAACAGGACCACAGATCCGTAGCAGCCCATAGAACAGTAGAAAGAAGAAAGGTTACTGCAGCATCTCCAGTGTATCCTTTATTGAAGCCATGAATGTGTACAAATAGCAAGCAATTGCGACGTTTCGCCTGCATAGTAGCCTTTATCAAGTATTTGCTTGCTATTTGTACACGCTCATGGCTTCAATAAAGGAAACACTGGAGATGCTGCCATAACCTTTCTTCTTTCTATTATCCTCAATATTAGATCAGTGGGAATCTGATGCCCAGGACCCCAGCTGCTCAGCTGTCAGAATAGGTCAGGCACTCTGAGTGCCACGGCCTCCTACTAAGCCATGTGAGCGATGTACAGTATGTGACGTTGCACAAGCACAGCCACTATAGTATGTATGGTGCTGTGCTTAGTAAGCTGCTGGGAGTCTGATGAGCATTGCAGCTCCCTAAAACAGCTGATCGGTGGGGGTGCCAGGAACCCCCCCCCCCCTCCTGATGTGATAATGGTGACCTTTCCTGAGAAAATCAGTTTAATTCATTTGAATTGGGCTTGCAGAAATCCACACACTTCATGGCAAAACAACCTCAGATGCAGAATAATTTTTTTTTTGCAACAAAATCTGCCTCATGTGAAGGCACCATTAGGGGTCATTCACATGAACGTATTTTCTTTCCGTTTACGTTTTTTTTTGCGGACTGTATACAAAACCATTAATTTCAAAGGGTTCGCAAAAAAATGGAAGTTACTCCGTGTGCATTGTTTCCATATGTCCGTATTTCTGTTATGCAAAAAAATAGAATATGTCCTATTATTGTCCGCATAACGGACAAGGATAGTACTGTTCTATTAGGGGCCAGCTGTTTCGTTCCGCAAAATACATAATGCACACGGACATCATCAGTATTTTTTGCAGATCCATTTTTTGCGGACCGCAAAATACATACGGTCGTGTGCTTGAGGCCTTAAAAGAATGCTTGGCTTGGTGCGAAATTGTGCTTCTGATGGGAAAATGAAAGTGGGAGACCTTCTATTACAAACACTGATGTGAGTATATGTTGGGTGTAATATGTTGGTATTTTATTTAATGCCTGATATATAATTAAGGATTCCATTTTGTCAAAGCTTCACATATTGCATAAGCAAGCATTTAATGCAGCTTTGTTTCTGTATATTATTCAAATTAGAATAATTTCTCAAAAATCCACTTTAATCTCTATTATAATGATACTGATTTCAATAAACAAAAATCGGAACCATTCCCAGTGAACATCTGTTTAAAGATACCAAACGTGTAATTGTGAAAAATTGTATTATCAGAATAAGAAAGGACATAATGCTCATATTCTGTGTGAATAAAATTCCAGTTTACTGTTGAAAGCCCTCAAGATATTAAAAATTAAAATAAAAAAGAAATGACTCAACAAAGTCGCCCACGTCTGCATCTTCCCATCTAAATTACAAAACAGCAGGACAAGTATAAATATATTGCACATATATTTTTTTTTATTAACCCAGGTTATTAGACAGAGGAGTTGAACCAATTTCTATTTTAAGCTTTAATTTTTTGCATAAAAAATAATAAAAAATCACAATGAGAAAGGAAAAAAAGAAATGATCAAAATTCACAAATGCAATAAATAATTCATGCTCTGAGTAGCGGTATTGTAAGACTGTGAGAATTTGGAAATGATCAATAGTGATGGACGAACATCGGCCGAGATGTTTCACGAACGCGCGTTCGTGATCAAATGTTTGCGAACCACGCATTCGCGGCGGGCCCCATTCACTTTAATGGCAGATAAACCTGAAAAACCTACAGGTCATATTTTCAGCCACCAAATACTTACTAGAAGTGCACAAATAGTCCCACAACATGGACAGTGACATACCAGAGGGGGATCAATGGCAAAAATTCACACAAAAAAAGATGTATTTTAATCATGGGCCATTTTTATGCGTCTTAAAGGGAAACTCTTAAAAATGTGCCCTGCTGGAGCCTAGAAAATTTTTATTTTAGGCCACGGGAGTACAGACCCCAAAAATTAGGCATTCACCTGACAGAAATGAGCAAGTGATTATGTGGCTGGAGTTATATTAGACGGTCAGTGGATAAAAATTTTACTGTAAGCCAGTTCAGGCCACAAAAAGTAGGCATTCACCTGACAGAAAAGAAAAAATTATCATGTGACTGGAGGTATATTAGACGGTCAGTGGATAACAATTTTACTGTAGGCCAGTATAGACCCCAAAAATTAGGCATTCACCTGACAGAAAAGAACAAATGATTGTGTGGCTGGAGGAACATTAGGCGGCCACTGAATAACAATTTTACTGTAGGCCAGCCATTCTATGTTCTGGGTAGTGGCGGATATGTGTGGGCTGGCATGAGAAATTAAATTACACATGGTCATCACAGATATTGAATTCCTCCGAGATCCATACCGCATTCATTTTTAGAAATGTGAGGTAGTCCACACTGTCGTGAGCTAGGCGAGTGTGCTTATCAGTCACGATCCCCCATGCTGCACTGAACATCCTTTCGGATAGGACACTCGATGAGGGGCAAGCCAAGAGTTCCATGGCAAATTTTGCCAGCTCTGGCCACAGGTCAATCCTGCACACCCAGTAGTCCAGGGGTTGCTCACTTCTCAGAGCATCCACATCGGCCGTTAACCCGATTTAGTCAGACACCTGTTGGACTAGGCGTTCACTGAGGCTGTATTCAGAGTGCGGATGTCGATGGGTTGGCTGCAGGAATAATCTCATATCTAAAGTGACCAACACATCTTCAAACCACCCTCTTCATGCAGGCACGGTAGGATTGGTACCCGCACCTGTTTCGTAGTGGGCGGAAATTCCTCTGCCAGGACACGCAACAGCAGAATGCAGCATCTCTCGAAGCAAGGCCTGGAAATGCTGCATTCTGCCAGCCCTCTGTGATGCTGGTAACATGTCCGCCATTTTGTGTTTGTACCGGGGGTCTAAGTTCATTGCCACCCAGTACTGGTCCTTGCCCTTTATGCTTTTTATACGGGGGTCCATCTTCAAACACTGGAGCATGAAAGCCCCCATTTGCACTAAATTGGAAGCGGTGGAGCGCCCTGGCTCCTGCTCATCGCCCAGAAGAATGTCGTCCTCGGTCTACTCCCCCCAGCCTTGGACAACACCAGGGATCCCCGAAATGTTTAAAGTCCCCCTCAAAGCCTGCTTTTCTTGTTCCTCCTCCTCCCCCCAGACACCATTCTCCTGTGACTCCTCTTCACACTCCTGCTGACTTGTCTCAGATGTAGTAGCCCCCCTGGGAATTCATTCAGCATTGCGACTTCCTCATCTTCCAGCTCCTGCTCCTCTACGGCTTGATCAATTACACGACACAATGCAGAAAGAAGGCGTACAGAATGCAGAAAGAAGGTATAATGTCACTTATGGTGCCCTGGATGTGACTGACCAGTTTGGTGATCTCATCAAAAGGCTGCAGAAGTCTGCATGCGTCACACATGAGCAGCCACTGGTGCGGCAAAAAGAAACCAAGCTTCCCAGAACCTGTCCTGCTGCAGAGTTTGTACGGTAGTTGTTAACGGCACGTTCCTGCTGGAGCAGCTTATCAAGCATATTGTCCTATTTCAGCATGCTCAGCAGATTGGCACTATTGTCGCACACCACTTTACCAACTGTCAAATTGAGCGGGGTTAGCCACTGATCGGCCTGCGACCGCAGAGCTGAAGCAGTGCAGGACCGGTGTGGCTCTTGGCTTCCAGGCACAACAGCCGCAGCACAGTATGGCAATGTCTTACCTGGCATGTCAAATTTGTTCTGGGGATCTTGGGGGGTGCAGCAGAAGAGGCGGTAGCAGTCGAAAAGGAGGAGTCAGCCGAGGAGGAGATGGAGGATGGAGTAGTAGGAGGAGAAGAACAGGCAAGCGTGCATGCAATCTGTGGTAGTAACACCAAATCCACATAGGTGCCGCAGATTACATGCTTGACAGACGTCCGAAGGTTCACTCAGTGGCCAGTAAAAGTTATGTACCTTTCCTGCCCGTGTTTACTAGACCACGTGTCTGTGGTCAGATGTATCTTGGCACTGACACTGTGTGCCAGAGATATATTCACTTGCTGCTGAACGTGGCCATATAGCTCTGGGATGCCCTTCTGTGAGAAATATTTCCTTCCGGGGACATTCTATTGCGGTGTGCCAATGGCCACAAATTTTCTAAAGGCCTCCGAGTACACCAATTTATATGGCAGTAGTTGGCGGGCTAGCAGTTCCGACAAGCCGGCTGTCAGCCATTAGGCAAGAGGGTTATCCAGCATCATCAACTTTTTACTCTCGAACATTTGGGCCACGGAAGCCTGCCTTTTGCCAGATGAACACGATGGCAGAACGGTGGAAGGTGGAGTGGAGAACAAAAGGGAGGAGAGAGGAGAAGGAGAAGAGGCAGGACGTAGAGCGCCGATAGTGTGGCTATGTGGGTTCTGACGGCGTTGCTCCCACTGGGCTCGGTGATGAGAGGCCAGGAGCCTTCTTAAGGCAGTAGTCCCTAGGTGAGTGTTGGGCTTACCTCGACTTATGCATTTAGACCAACCTATAAGAGAAAACCTCAAATTGGGTATATAGATACACTGGGGTCTAGTATGATATACTGAGCCAACCAAGAAAAAAAAAACAATAACCCCATATAGAATAAGAGAGCACACATATAAAATATATGTAGTTTATTAAAGACACATTAAATGAAAATAAATATAACATAAAGGCACAAAGTAAAGGGGGTGGTAGTGTGCCCCATGTGGTGGGACCAAAATCAACCTCCCTCACATATATCGGACTAACAGGGAAAAGGGGGTCACAGACAGTGGGTATAAAGCTGCATACTAATGGGAGAGCTGTAAGATCACCCAAAGTAACCTATAACCATGTGTATGCTACATACAATAATGCAAAAAAGTCAATGTGGTCACACACAGCAGCACATTTACCCCCCAATGGTAACATAGATGGCAATCCGATAAATGCGGATTACCAAATAGTAATACAATCAAGGGCAGAGCAGGAATGCTGTGTGTAAGCAATAAATCATACTGAATTAACAAAGTAACAATGCATGAAACAAAAACACAAATTACAAAGTATATAAAAGGACAACTAACAATAAAGGTTAAAAAGCACCATTTATAGAAAAGACTTGAAGCTAACCGTCTCATTGAGACCTTTAGGGATCTCACTCTTCAATAGAACAATCCATTTGGTCTCCAATTGCAGGAGGCGTTTCTAAATATCACCTCCACGGCAGCCCATAGAAACCCTGTCAATACCCATACACTGTAGCCCTCGGGGATTACCTCGACTTATGCATTGACAGCACAGGCTGCAGATGGCAACACTATTGTCAGCAGCTGGCACGTTAAAAAAAGCCCACAC
Organism: Bufo bufo; assembly: GCF_905171765.1. NCBI lineage: Eukaryota > Metazoa > Chordata > Amphibia > Anura > Bufonidae > Bufo > Bufo bufo. The sequence goes on along the minus strand of NC_053391.1, from coordinate 531,229,890 downwards.
TACGGAGCCATGTGCCGGCTTCCTGGGAGCGCAGGATGTGACTGTGCATGGTGGATGGCTCGCTCCTGATACATTTGCAGTCTGATTTTTGTCTCTGGTGCACTGCAAGTTCTGCCTGCTTCTCCTCCCTATCTGCTGCTCCGTCTCTCCCTCTCAACTCCCCTCCTCTTCCTCTCTTGTGGGCACAGTGGCGTTGCAAGAGGGGTGCGGGGGGTGCGGACCGCACCGGGTGACACCATTGATGGGGGTGACACCAGCAGGGCCGGCATTTACGAACCATTTGTATTGCCGTCCTCAGGAGAGGGAAAGATGTGACTGGGATTCGAACCCACGACCTTCTGTATCAGAGGCAAAGCACTGCGATGCAGCCTCTTCCTGTGTCCCGCCCTGTATGTCCATATATGGAGTTAGTGCTTGTGTATTTCAGAAAAGCTTCGGCTGGGATTCGAACCCACGACCTTCTGTATCAGAGGCAAAGCATCTAACCACACGGCCATATGAAAATCCTTGCTACTGACTGAAAATATATGAGACTTGTACTGTTATAGCTGTACATCTATACACATGACAGCTGCCCTAACACACCCAACACTGCTATATCTCTATATGACAGCTGTCCCAGCACACTCAGCTCTGCTATATCTCTATAAATGATAGCTGCCCCAGCACACCCAGCTCTGCTACATATGATACACATGACAGCTGCACCAGCACACTGAGCTCTACTATATCTCTATATATGACAGCTGCTCCAGCTGTCATGTGTATTAGATGTAGCAGTGCTGGGTGTGTTTGGGCAGCTGTCATGTGTATAGATGTAGTAGAGCTGGGTTTGCTGGAGCAGCTGTCATATATAGAGATATAGTAGAGTTGAGTGTGCTGGTGCAGCTGTCATGTGTATCATATGTAGCAGAGCTGGGTGTGCTGGGGCAGCTATCATTTATAGAGATATAGCAGAGCTGAGTGTGCTGGGACAGCTGTCATATAGAGATATAGCAGTGCTTGGTGTGTTAGGGTAGCTGTCATGTGTATAGATGTAGCAGAGCTGGGTTTGCTGGAGCAGCTGTCATATATAGAGATATAGTAGAGCTGAGTGTGCTGGTGCAGCTGTCATGTGTATTAGATGTAGCAGTGCTGGGTGTGTTTGGGCAGCTGTCATGTGTATAGATGTACAGAGCTGGGTTTGCTGGAGCAGCTGTCATATATAGAGATATAGTAGAGCTGAGTGTGCTGGTGCAGCTGTCATGTGTATCATATGTAGCAGAGCTGGGTGTGCTGGGGCAGCTATCATTTATAGAGATATAGCAGAGCTGAGTGTGCTGGGACAGCTGTCATATAGAGATATAGCAGTGCTGGGTGTCTTAGGGCAGCTGTCATGTGTATAGATGTAGCAGAGCTGGGTTTGCTGGAGCAGCTGTCATATATAGAGATATAGTAGAGTTGAGTGTGCTGGTGCAGCTGTCATGTGTATCATATGTAGCAGAGCTGGGTGTGCTGGGGCAGCTATCATTTATAGAGATATAGCAGAGCTGAGTGTGCTGGGACAGCTGTCATATAGAGATATAGCAGTGCTGAGTGTATTAGGGCATCTGTCATGTGTATAGATGTAGCAGAGCTGGGTTGCTGGAGCAGCTGTCATATATAGAGATATAGTAGAGCTGAGTGTGCTGGTGCAGCTATCATGTGTATTAGATGTAGCAGTGCTGGGTGTGTTTGGGCAGCTGTCATGTGTATAGATGTACAGAGCTGGGTTTGCTGGAGCAGCTGTCATATATAGAGATATAGTAGAGCTGAGTGTGCTGGTGCAGCTGTCATGTGTATCATATGTAGCAGAGCTGGGGGTGCTGGGGCAGCTATCATTTATAGAGATATAGCAGAGCTGAGTGTGCTGGGACAGCTGTCATATAGAGATATAGCAGTGCTGGGCGTCTTAGGGCAGCTGTCATGTGTATAGATGTAGCAGAGCTGGGTTTGCTGGAGCAGCTGTCATATATAGAGATATAGTAGAGTTGAGTGTGCTGGTGCAGCTGTCATGTGTATCATATGTAGCAGAGCTGGGTGTGCTGGGGCAGCTATCATTTATAGAGATATAGCAGAGCTGAGTGTGCTGGGACAGCTGTCATATAGAGATATAGCAGTGCTGAGTGTATTAGGGCAGCTGTCATGTGTATAGATGTAGCAGAGCTGGGTTGCTGGAGCAGCTGTCATATATAGAGATATAGTAGAGCTGAGTGTGCTGGTGCAGCTATCATGTGTATTAGATGTAGCAGTGCTGGGTGTGTTTGGGCAGCTGTCATGTGTATAGATGTAGCAGAGCTGGGTTTGCTGGAGCAGCTGTCATATATAGAGATATAGTTGATCTGAGTGTGCTAGTGCAGCTGTCATGTGTATTAGATGTAGCAGAGCTGGGTGTGTTAGGGCAGCTATCATATATAGAGATATAGCAGAGCTGAGTGTGCTGGGACAGCTGTCATATAGAGATATAGCAGTGCTGGGTGTGTTAGGGCAGCTGTCATGTGTATAGATGTAGCAGAGCTGGGTTTGCTGGAGCAGCTGTCATATATAGAGATATAGTAGAACTGAGTGTGCTGGTGCAGCTGTCATGTGTATTAGATGTAGCAGTGCTGGGTGTGTTGGGGAAGCTGTCATGTGTATAGATGTAGTAGAGCTGGGTTTGCTGGAGCAGCTGTCATATATAGAGATATAGTAGAGCTGAGTGTGCTGGTGCAGCTGTCATGTGTATCATATGTAGCAGACCTGGGTGTGCTGGGGCAACTATCATTTATAGAGATATAGCAAAGCTGAGTGTGCTGGGACAGCTGTCATAGAGATATAGCAGTGCTGGGTGTGTTAGGGCAGCTGTCATGTGTATAGATGTAGCAGAGCTGGGTTGCTGGAGCAGCTGTCATATATAGAGATATAGTAGAGCTGAGTGTGCTTGTGCAGCTATCATCTGTATTAGATGTAGCAGTGCTGGGTGTGTTTGGGCAGCTGTCATGTGTATAGATGTAGCAGAGCTGGGTTTGCTGGAGCAGCTGTCATATATAGAGATATAGTAGAGCTGAGTGTGCTGGTGCAGCTGTCATGTGTATTAGATGTAGCAGAGCTGGGTGTGTTAGGGCAGCTATCATATATAGAGATATAGCAGAGCTGAGTGTGCTGGGACAGCTGTCATATAGAGATATAGCAGTGCTGGGTGTGTTAGGGCAGCTGTCATGTGTATAGATGTAGCAGAGCTGGGTTTGCTGGAGCAGCTGTCATATATAGAGATATAGTAGAGCTGAGTGTTCTGGTGCAGCTGTCATGTGTATTAGATGTAGCAGTGCTGGGTGTGTTGGGGCAGCTGTCATGTGTATAGATGTAGTAGAGCTGGGTTTGCTGGAGCAGCTGTCATATATAGAGATATAGTAGAGCTGAGTGTGCTGGTGCAGCTGTCATGTGTATCATATGTAGCAGAGCTGGGTGTGCTGGGACAGCTATCATTTATAGAGATATAGCAGAGCTGAGTGTGCTGGGACAGCTGTCATATAGAGATATAGCAGTGCTGGGTGTGTTAGGGCAGCTGTCATGTGTATAGATGTACAGCTATAACAGTACAAGTCTCATATATTTTCAGTCTGTAGCAAGGCTGTTCTTGTGGCCGTGTGGTTAGATGCTTTGCATCTGATACAGAAGGTCGTGGGTTCGAATCCCAGCAGAAGCTTTTCTGAAATACACAAGCACTAACTCAATATATGGACATACAGGGCGGGACACAGGAAGAGGCTGCATTGCATCGCTGACATGGAGGTAAGTAGAAGTGTTTTTTTTTTATTTTTTTAATACCCGACTGTTACTGCCATGGGGGGAGCAGGAGGCACTTGATACTGGCACATGGGGGGAGGGGGGTTGACACCTGATACTGGCACATGGGGGGGGGGGAGATGGCATGGCACTATGATACTGGGACATGGGGGGGAGGCATGTGATACTGGCACTTTTTGGGGGGGGGATGGAATGGAACTATGATACTGGGACATGGGGGGGATGCATGTGATACTGGCACTTTTGGGGGGGAGATGGCATGGCACTATGATACTGGGACATGTGGGGGGAGGAGAGAGGCACTTCATACTGGCACATTGGGGGGTAGATGGCACTATGATACTGGGACATGTGGGGGGGAGGAGAGAGGCACTTCATACTGGCACATTGGGGGGATGGGAGATGGCACTATGATACTGGGACATGTGGGGGGGAGGAGAGAGGCATTTGATACTGGCACATGATGGGGGGGCATCTATGGGGACACTTACTGGCACATTATTGGGGGGCATTATGGGGGACACTAGGCCGGCAGCCTATCAGAGGCCGGACACTGAGGGGCATCTACAGGGGCACTATATATGGGGCATTTTATACTGGTACATTATGGGGGGCACTAGCAGGAAGAAGGGGGAAAGGAGCACTATGGGGGAATTCACTGGGGGCACTATATAGGGGTATTTTATACTGGGACATTATGGGGGCACTATGGGGACATTAGCTCAACTGGGGGCATTACAAGGGGATATTTTTTGCACTGTCACATTAAAAGGAGAATTATTTCTACTAGGGGGGGGAGGGGACATTATGGTGGGCTTTATTACTCCCACATGGTATGACCCCCTAGTAGCAGCACCAGCCTCTCCCTGCTCTGCTATCCCTCTGCCCCTTCTCCAAATCCTTATTATGAAATCTTTCTCATTAGGATAAAGCACATCAGCTCCGCCGAGCCCCCGGCCAAAGTGTTGAAGTGGCGTCCGAGATCCCCAAGGGCCAAGCCAAGTAACTTAGTTTTTATGTGAAATATGTTTGTTATACACATATAGCCTACACTGTGCCACACAATATACAGTATACCTCTACACTGTGCCACACAATATACAGTATACCGCTACGCTGTGCCACACAATATACAGTATACCGCTACACTGTGCCACACAATATACAGTATACCTCTACACTGTGCCACACAATATACAGTATACCGCTATGCTGTGCCACACAATATACAGTATACCTCTACACTGTGCCACACAATATACAGTATACCTCTACACTGTGCCGCACAATATACAGTATACCTCTACACTGTGCCACACAATATACAGTATACCTCTACACTGTGCCACACAATATACAGTATACCTCTACACTGTGCCACACAATATACAGTATACCGCTACATTGTGCCCCACAATATACAGTATACCTCTACACTGTGCCGCACAATATACAGTATACCTCTACACTGTGCCGCACAATATACAGTATACCTCTACACTGTGCCACACAATATACAGTATACCTCTACCCTGTGCCCCACAATATACAGTATACCTCTACACTGTGCCACACAATATACAGTATACCTCTACACTGTGCCCCACAATATACAGTATACCGCTACGCTGTGCCACACAATATACAGTATACCTATACACTGTGCCCCACAATGTACAGTATACCGCTACACTGTGCCCCACAATGTACAGTATACCGCTACACTGTGTAGTCTGTTCTATAAGCACCATTGTTTTGTGGTGGCGGACAGAAAATAATCTGGAAGTGGCCCCTCCCGAGAACAGGCTCTGACTGCTAGGGGGGGTCTGCTGAGCTAACGGATGCCCCCTATGGCAGTAGCACCACCATAGCCCCCATATATGGCTAAAAAATTTGCTTCGGGGAGGGTGTGGGGGGGAAGGGGGTGACACCATTTTCTACCGCACCGGGTGACACCAGCCCTAGCAACGCCACTGTGTGGGCACCCACATGACGTCCATCGACACGTCATCATCGTCACCTTCACTACCACTGACATTAGAGATCTCGGAGTAGGCAGCAACAGTGGGGACCACCCTCCTTGGGCTGATCTTGGTACTGTCGACAGACCGCTGGGTGGTGGCCGTTGCTACCTCCTCTTTCTCATCCGATGCCAAGAATGGCTGCGCATCTGTAAGGTCTGGGAATGGATGGGAAAATAATTCCTCTGACTCGAGTGGAGGGGCTATGGTGGTGGTGGTGTCTTTGGGGGTGCACACAGCAGAGAGTGAGGAGGGTGCAGATACAGAGGATGAGGAGTGTGCAGAAGTGGAACGCTGAGTGAGCCACTCAACCATCTCTGGTGATGTAATCACGCGCACCTTCTCCAACTTCCCACTTAGGCTCCAGCCTGGTGCACCTGCCCGACCCCTACCATCACGGCTTCTTCCTCTGCCTGTCATTTTCAAAATGACCCTATGCCAAAGTCCCTAGAGAAGAGCAGTATTTGTGGAAGCAGGTATATTGCAGGCCTCAATCAGTATTTGGTCGAAGCTGGTTTATTAATCCCCTTAATCAGTACCGTATTTTGTGGAAGCAGGTATATCGCAAGCCTCAATCAGTATTTGGTGGAAGCAGGTATATCAATCCCCTTAATCTGTATTTTGTGGAAGCAGGTGTATCGCAGGCCTCAATCAATATTTGGTGAAAGCAGGTATATAATTCCCCTTAATCAGTATTTTGTGGAAGCAGGTGTATAGCAGGCCTCAATCAATATTTGGTGGAAGCAGGTATATCAATCCCCTTAATCAGTATTTTGTGGAAGCAGGTATATCGCACCCCTCAATCAGTATTTTGTGGAAGCAGGTATATCAAATCACTGAATCAGTATTTTGTGGAAGCAGGTATATCAATCCCCTTAATCAGTATTTTGTGGAAGCAGGTATATCGCACCCCTCAATCAGTATTTTGTGGAAACAGGTATATAGAACCCCTTAATCAATATTTTGTGGAAGCAGGTATATCACACCCCTCAATCATTATTTTGTAGAAGCAGGTATATAACAACCCCTTAATCGGTATTTTGTGGAAGCAGGTATATCACACCCCCCAATCTGTATTTTGTGGAAGCAGGTATATAGAACCCCTTAATCAATATTTAAGGAAGCAGAAATATTCCACCCCTCAATCAGTATTTTGTGGAAGCAGGTATATCAAACCACTGAATCAGTATTTTGTGGAAGCAGGTATATCAATCCCCTTAATCAGTATTTTGTGGAAGCAGGTATATTGCACCCCTCAATCAGTATTTTGTGGAAGCAGATATATAATGCCAATTAATCAGTATTTTGTGGAAGCAGGTATATTGCACCCCTCAATCAGTATTTTGTGGAAACAGGTATATAGAACCCCTTAATCAATATTTTGTGGAAGCAGGTATATCACACCCCTCAATCATTATTTTGTAGAAGCAGGTATATAAAAACCCCTTAATCAGTATTTTGTGGAAGCAGGTATATCACACCCCCCAATCTGTATTTTGTGGAAGCAGGTATATAGAACCCCTTAATCAATATTTAAGGATGCAGGTATATCGCAATCTTCAATCAGTATTTTGCGGAAGCTGGTATATCAAACTCCTTAATCAGTATTTTGTGGAACAGGTATATTGCACCTCTCAATCAGTTTGTTTGGGGGCAACAGGTATATCACACCCGTTGCAAATAGAGTTGAGCGGACACCTGGATGTTCGGGTTCGAAGTGTTTGGCCGAACATCACAAAAGAGTTTGAGTTCGGGACCCGAACTTGACCCGAACTTGACCCCGAACCCGAACCCTATTGCAGTCAATGGGGAACCGAACTTTTGAGTACTAAAATGGCTGTAAAAATGTAATGGAAAGGGCTAGAGGGCTGCAAATGCCAGCAAAATGTGGATAGGGAAATTACTTTAAATAACATAAAATACGTAAAAATAAAAAATAATAATCTTGATCTAGGAGGATGAGGTCCAAATGGAGTAGGAGGTTGAGGAGGTGGTGGATGTGGTGGTGTACGTGGAAGCGGCGGTGGAGGAGGTAGCCTACACTGCTTTTTGGTTTTAAATTTTTATTTTATTTTTTTATTAGGGTACACCCCAAAACATTGGGAAATATAACCTGTGATAACCCCCTCTAGTCGTGCTAAACATACGTTCAGACAATACACTGGCTGCAGGGCAGGCCAGCACCTCCAAGGCGTAAAGGGCAAGCTCAGGCCATATGCCCAATTTGGAGACCCAGAAGTTGAAGGGGGCAGACCCATCATTCAGTACGTGTAGGCGTGTGCACACATACTGCTCCACCATGTCGCACGTTCTCGTGATGTCCACGATCCGATTGGATATCTTCTCTATCAACTTTGGATGTTCTTTTATGTGCCTACCATGATGATCACGCGTGGCGGGGAGTCAGGGTTCCAGGCCGGAGAGGGAGCCTGAGAAAGGGATACCACATCCAAGGGAGGTCAATGGATGAAATTAAATGAAATCGAGCGGAAATTTGGGACAAAGTATTGAAGCATAAGCTTCCAAGTTAAGGAGGGGGCTCGCGGCAATTACCCACTCCCGACTCGGGGATAACAATACAGGACTCTTAAGATGCCCTGTTATTGGAATGATTAATAAAAAATTATAGAGAATGTCACTGGGGTATTTTGGATTTGGAAACTGCTGCTTTTTTGACCTTAGATAACTTCTGCCTGATCACACGTCCCTTTGACGTCCACCATCCATTTGGATATCTTCTCTATAAACTTTCGATGTTCTTTTTTGAGCCTACCATGTTGATCACGGTTATCGGCGAATCAGGGTTCTACGCTGTAGAGGGAGTGTGAGAAAGGGAGACCTCATCCTAGGGAGGTCAATGGCTGCAATGGGATGAAGAGGAAATGTGGGACAAGTTGTTAAAGCAGAAGGATCGAATGAAAGGGCCAATTAAAGACAAATTTTAGAAATTTAAGTCCCTGTCATCTATGCAGAGCAGGGGTTTTTCATGGCCAGAAATGGGTTAATGTAACCCACCAATGGAAGAGATTATTTTAAAAAATTTAGGTCCCTGTCACATATGCAGAGCAGGGGTTTATTGACGGCATAAATTGTAAAATGTCACCCAAGAATGTAACAGAAAAATGAGTGAAATTTATTAACCTGTCTACTTTAATTTATTAAGCTGTCAACTAGGTAGAGCATCGGTATATCACACCCAAAAATTTGTGAATTTTACCCGAAAATGCTAAAGACAAATTAGTGAATTTTTTTAACCTGTCTACTAGGTAGAGCAGTGATATATCACACCCAAAAATTGGCAAATTTCACCCGAAAATGTAGCAGGCAAATTAGTAAACTTTTCTTAACCTGTCTACTAGGTATAGCAGTGGTATATCACACCCAAAAATAGGTGAATTTCACCCGCAAATGTAACAGACAAATTAGTGAATTTTTTTACCTGTCTACTAGGTATAGCAGTGGTATATCACACCCAAAAATTGGTGAATGTTACCCGAAAATGTAGCAGACAAAATAGTGAATTTTTTTAACCTGTCTACTAGGTAGAGCAGTGGTATATCACACCCAAAAATTGGTGAATTTCACCCGAAAATGTAAAAAACAAATTAGTGATTTTTATTTACCTGTCTACTAGGTAGAGCATGGGTATATCACACCCAAAAATTGGTGAATTTCACCCAAAAATGTAACAGACAAATAAGTGCATTTTTTTCCATGTCTACTAGGTATAGCAGTAGTATATCACACCCAAAAATTTGTGAATTTCACCCAAAAATTTTACAGACAAATTAGTGAAAGGCCATAAAGTAAAATAAAATACGTACAAAAATAAATAAATTGATTTATGAGGTGGAGGTCCATATGGCCTAGGAGTTTGAGGAGGAGGTGGATGTAGCAGTGTAGGTGGATGCAGCGGTGGAGGAGGACGAGGTAGCCAACACTGGTTTTTAGTTTTAATTATTATTATTATTTTTTAATTAGGGTACACTTCAAAAGAGTGTGAAATATCCAAAATACAAGAATGAGCAATGGCGCTGTAGTATAACAATCGCTGGTTAAGGCCGGTATACATGTCTATTCTGCACAAGGTATGGACAAGTCCTGTGGGATCCATGCCTGGTTCATTTTAATGAACGTGACCTTGTCCACATTGGCTGTGGACAGGCGGCTGCGCTTGTTTGTGCTAAACACACGTTCAGATAATACACTGTCACGAGGGTGTCAAGAGCCACGTCTGACTCCGTTATACCCGGGGTCAGGAAGTTGCAGCGGGTGGCTGCGCGCTCTATGTATAAAGATCACGCTGTCACTTAATGGTAGCTTTCTGTGTTTGCCTTGCAATCCTTTTTGCCTCACTCAGGAATCCGTAGCTTCTACTCCTCAGCTGTTTCTTGTCCGGCACTCCCAACCTCCTTTTATTCCCCTCCCCCACTTCTCTGGTTGTCAGATATAGAGATTCCTGCCTAGACTTCTATACTGACCCACTGGAGCTGTGTAGCTGTTATTCCTGGTTGTTGTACCAGAGCATTACCCTCCGGATACCTGTTGGTCTTTTGTTGTCCACTGTTGTCGCCCACTTGGGATTATATGTTTTGTCAGTATTGTCTGTCCTCTCCCTGGTGTTTTCCTTTAGTGTTAGTGGTGCGGACTAGTGTTCCCACCGCCCTATTCACTACTTAGGGCTCATCTTAAGGAAAGCCAGGTTTTCGGCACGTGATCGGCGTACGGGTGAAAAACCTGTCTAGGGACGTCAAGGCAGTCAGGTGCCAGCCTCAAGGTGAGTTAGGGGTCACCATCTATCCCTCTCCCTTGGACAGGGCCTTCCCTTTTCCCTCCCTTTGCGTCACGTATGTGATCGGCACGCCGGTCGTGATATACACTGGCTGCAGAGCAGACCAGCACCTCCAAGGCGTAAAAGGGCAAGCTCAGGCCATGTGCCCAATTTGGAGACCCAGAAGTTGAAGGGGGCAGACCCATCATTCAGTACGTGTAGGCGTGTGCACACATACTGCTCCACCATGTTGGTGAAATGCTGCCTCCTGCTAAGACGTTCCATATCAGCTGGTGGTGCTGGTTGTTGTGGCATGCTGACAAAGCTTTTCCACATTTCGTCCATGCTAACCCTGCCTTCTAAGGAGCTAGCGGTGCCCCAGCTGCGTTGGCGACCCCTTCCTCCTCCTCTGCCTTCGCCTTGTGCTTCAACTGTGCCCCCGTTGTCAGGTGGGAATGCCACCAGCAGCGAATCTACCAGCGTGCGCTTGTACTCGCGCATCTTACGATCATGCTCAAATGAGGGAATTAAGGTACGTTGTCCTTGTAACATGGTTCCAGCAGCATGGCCACCAATTAATCAGCACAAGTTAGAATGTGGGCAACTCGGCGGTCGTTGCGGAGACACTGCAGCATGTAATCGCTCATGTGTGCCAGGCTGCCCAGAGGCAACGAAAAGCTGTCCTCTGTGGGAGGTGTATCTTCTGTGTCATCTGTATCCCCCCAGCCATGCACCAGTGGTGGCCATGAGCTGGTTTGGGTGCCATCCTGCTGTGAACATGGTTCCTCCTCCTCCATCTCCTCGTCCTCCACCTCGTCATCCTCCAGAACTGTGCCCTGGCTGGACAATTGTGTACCTGGCATTTGTGGGTGCAAGAAACCACCCTCAGAGCCAATTGTGAATGACTGGCCGGAAACCCTACTAAATGATCCCTCTTCCTCCTCCTCCTGTTCCACATCCTCTTCCATCATCGCCAGCAGTGTTTTTTCAAGGAGGCATAGAAGCGGAATAGTAACGCTGAGAATGGTGTTATCGGCACGGGCCATGTTGGTGGTGTACTCGAAACAGCGCAACAAGGAACACAGGTCTCGCATGGAGGCCCAGTCATTGGTGGTGAAGTGGTACTGTTCTGCAGAGCGACTCACCCGTGCGTTCTGCAGCTGAAACTCCACTATCGGCTGCTGCTGCTCACACAGTCTGGCCAGCATGTGCAAGGTGAAGTTCCACCTTGTGAGCACGTCGCATATGAGGCGGTGAGCGGGAAGGCTAAAGTTAAGCTGCAGCGCTGACAGGCGAGCAGCAGCAGGGTGAGAACGGCGAAAGCGCACAGAAGGCCCGCACTTTATGCAGCAGCTCTGACATATTGGGTTAATTTATAAGGAATGTCTGCACCACCAAATTCAGCACATGCGCCAGGCAAGGGATGTGCATCAAACTGGCTATTTCCAGAACTGCTACGAGATTTTGCCCATTATCGCACACCACCAAGCAAGGCTTGAGGCTCACTGGCACCAACCACTCATGGGTCTGTTGTTCAAGGCCTATCCACAGCTCCTGCGCGGTGTGGGGTTTGTCCCCCAAACAGATACGTTTTAAAACTACCTGCTATCGTTTACCCCTGGCTGTGAAGTTAGTGGTAAGGGTGTTACGCTGACCGGATGAGGAGGTGGTAGAGGATGAGGAAGCGGAGTAGGAGGAGGAAGCAACAGGAGGCAAACTGAAGCGCCCTGTAATTCTCGGTGGTGGAACGACATGCGCCAAACTGCTATCCGCCTCAGGCCCAGCCGCCACTGCATTTACCCAGTGTGCTGTTAGGGAGATATAACGTCCCTGACCGTGCTTACTGATCCGCGTATCTGTAGTGAGGTGCACCTTGCCACAGATGGCGTTGCGCAGTGCACACCTGATTTTGTCCCCCACTTGGTTGTGCAGAGAAGGGATAGCATGCTTGGAAATGTAGTGGCGGCTGGGCACGACGTACTGTGGGACAGCCACAGCCATAAGGCTTTTAAAGCTCTCTGTCTCCACCAGACGGAATGACAGCATTTCGAAGGCCAGTAATTTTGAAATGCTGGCATTCAGGGCCAGGGATCGCGGATGGGTAGAGGGGTACTTCCTCTTCCGCTCCAGTGTTTGGGAGATGGAGAGCTGAACGCTTCCGTGGGACATTGTGGAGATGCTTGGTGACCCAGGTGGTGGTGTTGCTGGCAGATCCTATGTTTGCGGGGTGGCAGGTGGCACTGTCACTACAGAGGTGGATGAAGTGGCTGAGACTGCAGCAGAAGAGGAAGCAGGAGGAGCCAGAGAACTTTCTTGGTTTTTGAGGTGTCTATTCCACTGCAGCTCGTGCTTTGCACTTAGATGCCTGGTCATGCTGGTTGTGCTCATGTTGAGAATGTTTATTGCAAACCACTCATCTTTTGTCGTCAGCACATTGCCTGAAGAACTGCCACACCAGGGAACTCCTTGGAGCTGGCTTCGGTGTGCTCGGTCCCTTGCTGCATTTCGCAAATTCGTATATTAATTATATTCTACGATTTTTTTACTCGAAAAATCGGCAAGGTAATGATCGTGTAATATGCGAATTTTCGCAATGCGAATCTTTATTACGAATTTTTCAACTTACAACTATTAGACAAAGAAGATTATAGCACTATATTAGCAAAATTGCTATAACTTTTTTTTTTCGAATATTCGTAATATTCTAAAACAAGAATATATAGCAATATAGCGAATATTCGAAAAAAAACAAATATAGAGCAATTTAGCTAATATAGTGCTATAATCTTCTTTGTCTAATAGTTGTAATTTTTTTCTCATCTGAAGTTCAGATTGGAAAAAAATGACAACTATTAAAAAAAAAGATTCTAGCAATATATTAGCTAAATTGCTCTATATTCGTTTTATTTTAGAATATTCGCTATATTGCTATAACTTAGTTTTTTCAAATATTCGTAATATTCTAAAACAAGAATATATATCAATATAGCGAATATTCGAAAAAAAAAACCGAATATAGAGCAATTTAGCTAATATAGTGCTATAATCATTTTTTTGATAGTTGTAATTTTTTTCCAATCTGAACTTCAGATGAGAAAAAAATTACAACTATTAGACAAAGAAGAATATAGCACTATATTAGCTAAATTGCTCTATATTAGTTTTTTTTGAATATTCGCTATATTGCTATATATTCTTGTTTTAGAATATTCCGAATATTCGAAAAAACGAAGTTATAGCAATATAGCGAATATTCGAAAAAAATAAACGAATATAGAGCAATTTAGCTATTATAGTGCTATAATCTTCTTTGTCTAATAGTTGTAAGTTAAAAAATTCGCATTACAAAAATTCGCATTACGAAAATTTGCAAACAACACTACTCCTAAAGTCAAATATACTGCAGCCTTCTCATTGGACCCACAAGCTAGAAGCAAGGAGGGATCATGTTTACTGATTTAAAAAAAATTGAATATTCAAAATTCCGAATATATATCACTATATTCGAAATATTCGCGAATTTTCGAAGTACCTATATTCGCGATAAAAATTCGAAATTCGAATATTCGTGATCAACACTAGTACTGTCTAAGGGACGGCTGCTCTGCTTTTGCACCCTGCTCCCTCTTCTGCTGTGCTGGTGGCTCTGTGCGACCACCGCCTCTTCCTCCGAACTCCACAGGTCACTCGCATGACCTTGATTCCATGTGGTGTGCGTGGTCCTTCACATCATCTTCCACCCAGTCTTCACCCCTGCCCTTCTTGTCGGTCTGCACACTTTCGAAAGCCCCAGCAGTTGGCACCTGTGTTTCGTCATCATCCGAGACGTGCTACGATGGTCCTTCCATGTACTCATCCTGAAACATAAGTGGTTGGGCATCGATGCACTCAATCTCTTCAACTTCTGGGGCAGGGCTAGGTGGATGACCCTGGAAAACCCTGCTAACAGAGTCATCAAAAAGCAGAATAGACTGCTGCATGACTTGGGGCTCAGAATGCTTGGCTGATTTGCAAGGGGGTGAAGTCAAAGACTGATAAACATCAGCTGCAGGTGCCAACTCTAATCTTTCCGCAGGAGACTGGGTGGGAGACAATGAGAAGGAACTGGAGGCACTGTCAGCAACCCAATCTACTATCGCCTGTAATTGTTATGGCCTCACCATTCGTAGAGCCGCATTAGGCCCGGCAAATACCGCTGAAGGTTCTGTCACCTACTCGCAATTGAGGAAGGTGTTTCACTTGTGCGTGTAGCTGACACAGATCGACTACGTTCTCTCCCTGCAACAGGAACTCCAAGAGGAGTACCACGACCAAGGGCCACATCCCTTATATGACGCTCTCCTCATATTTATCAAATTCAGGATCTTGCCCAAAATGGGTGTTTTTTTTTATAACAGAATAGAACAACAGTATCTAACACGTGTATCTCACAATGACATAGGCAGCAAAATGATTTTTTTTGCACTAAATAGGTGTTTTTTTAATACCAGAATATGACAGCAGAATATAACGCTTGGATTCCACACATACAGATGCAGACAAGGCCGCAAATTAAGTATTTTGTCCAAAAGGGTGTTTTTTTAATACCAGAATAGCACAGCAGTATCTAAAGCATGTATCTCACGCGTACAGATACAGACAAGGCCGCAAATTAAGAATTTTGCCACTTTGTGCATTTTAATAGCAGAATTGAACAACAGTATCTAAAGGGTGTATCTCACAATGAGATATGCAGCAAAGGCTGCAAAACTAAGATTTTTGCCGAAAAAATTGGTGTTTTTTTAATACCAGAATAGCACAGCATTATGTAAAGGGTGTATCTCACAATGACATATACAGCAAAGGCTGAAAAATGTAGTTTTTTGCCCTAAATAGGTGTTTTTTTTAATAGCAGAATAGAACAATATTAGCTAAAGGGTGTATCTCACACGTACAGATGCAGACAAGGCTGCAAAATTAACATTTTTGCCCTAAATGTGTTTTTTTTTTAATACCAGAATATGACAGCAGTATCTAACGCTTGAATTTGACACGTACAGATGCAGACAATGCCGCACATTGAGTATTTTGCCCAAAATGGGTGTTTATTTAATACCAGAATAGCACAGCAGTATCTAAAGCGTGTATCTCACACGTACAGATGCAGACAAGGCCGCAAATTAATTTTTTTTCCCTAAATGGGTGGGTTTTTTTTAATAGCAGAATAGAACAACAGTATCTAAAGGGTGTATCTAGCAATGACATATGCAGCAAAGGCTGCAAAATATTTTTTTTTGCCCTAAATGGGTGTTTTTTTTTAATAGCCGAACAGAACAACAGTATCTAAAGGGTGTATCTCACACAAACAGATGCAGAAAAAGCCACAAATTAAGATTTTTTGCCCAAAATGGGTGTTTATTTAATACCAGAATAGCACAGCAGTATGCAAAGGGTGTATCTCACAATGACAGATGCAGCAAAGGCTGCAAAATTAAAGTTTTTGCCCTAAATAGGTGGGTTTTTTTTAAAGCAGAATAGAACAACAGTATCTAAAGGGTGTATCTCACAATGACAGATGCAGCAAAGGCTGCAAAATTAAGTTTTTTGCCCTAAATTGGTGTTTTTGTTTTATTAGCAGAATAGAAAAACAGTATCTAAAGGATGTATCTCACATGTACAGTCGTGGCCAAAAGTTTTGAGAATTACATAAATATTGGAAATTGGAAAAGTTGCTGCTTAAGTTTTTATAATAGCAATTTGCATATACTCCAGAATGTTATGAAGAATGATCAGATGAATTGCATAGTCCTTCTTTGCCATGAAAATTAACTTAATCCCCAAAAAACCTTTCCACTGCATTTCATTGCTGTCATTAAAGACCTGCTGAGATCATTTCAGTAATCGTCTTGTTAACTCAGGTGAGAATGTTGACGAGCACAAGGCTGGAGATCATTATGTCAGGCTGATTGGGTTAAAATGGCAGACTTGACATGTTAAAAGGAGGGGGATGCTTGAAATCATTGTTCTTCCATTGTTAACCATGGTGACCTGCAAAGAAACGCGTGCAGCCATCATTGCCTTCCATAAAAATGGCTTCACAGGCAAGGATATTGTGGCTACTAAGATTGCACCTCAATCAACAATTTATAGGATCATCAAGAACTTCAAGGAAAGAGGTTAAATTCTTGTTAAGAAGGCTTCAGGGCGTCCAAGAAAGTCCAGCAAGCGCCAGGATCATCTCCTAAAGAGGATTCAGCTGTGGGATCGGAGTTCCACCAGTGCAGAGCTTGCTCAGGAATGGCGGCAGGCAGGTGTGAGCGCATCTGCAAGCACAGTTTTTATTTATATTTGGGACATACCCTGGGTAAGGTTTATCAAATAATTTATTTACAGATGCCTATGCAGGCGTTGAACCTATCTTGCCCCAGGTGAAACTTAATACTTCACTTTTATTATTACTTGAGTTAAAAAACGTGCTTGTTGCCTTTACTTTATTTTTACTTAATGGACCAAAGAAAAGAAAAAGGTTAAAAATACAGTAACCACTCCACTGTACAGTCAAAAATTGATCAATAGATCAGGAGGGAGAGCTCGTGCACTATCTCTCACCCCTGTCTCTTACAGGCAGTTTGCTGCCTTGATGCCGCTTGCAGTGACACCATCAACTAGTCTGAGTTGTGGGAGCTGAAATCACTCATCCCACTACGAAAACCAGCACATGGAGAGTGCCATGTGCTAACAAGTCTGTATCTATCCCTTTGATGGTGAACACTGCGGTCGGATCATTCACGGTTTTGATACCGTATCTAACTGCTAAACTACTCTAGCTTTGATAAGTAGGTCAGCCGGACTACTACTAGCTAACTAACTGTGGAGTAAATCGCTGATTTAAAAACTAAGTCTGCCCCCCGACATGTTTCACCAGATAACTGGCTTCTTCAGGGGAAATGGGCAGCAATGAGTACCCTATCAAACTGGAGGTTTAAATACATAGTGTTGTAATTGACAGGCTCTGCAACCTATAAAAAGAGTGACTAGATACCTGTCGTCTAGCTGCGTCTAAGACCACACCCCCTGAGAGAGAGTGAATAGCCAATCTGCTCCATCTGCCTACTCCGTCATCACAGGCGCGCCGTCGTCATCCGGGTCGCATGCTAGGAACGTCATCAGTGATGTCCTGCCCTTACAATAGCTGCGCCGACACTTAGAGCATAAGAGCTCATTTGATTGAACTGCGCATGCGCGCAGACTCTAATTCCGATGGGAAAAAGTATTGTGCGATCAGCGGCTGCGCGAACACTTGGCGCTAGACACAGAAGGTGCATATCGCCAGTGCTCTATAGAGGTGCTGGAAACTATGAGACTAATAATATACTGATAAGTGAATGTACTGCGTTAGGTGATACTGGTAATATACTTATAAATAAATGAATAAATGTGCAAAACATGAGATAGCTCTTAACCTTAAAACACCGTAATTGGTATATATATATGTATATATACAGTACAGACCAAAAGTTTGGACACACCTTCTCATTCAAAAAGTTTTCTTTATTTTCATGACTATGAAGGCATCAAAACTATGAATTAACGCATGTGGAATTATATACATAACAAACAAGTGTGAAACAACTGAAAATATGTCATATTCTAGGTTCTTCAAAGTAGCCACCTTTTGCTTTGATTATTGCTTTGCACACTCTTGGCATTCTCTTGATGAGCTTCAAGAGGTAGTCCCCTGAAATGGTCTTCCAACAGTCTTGAAGGAGTTCCCAGAGATGCTTAGCACTTGTTGGCACTTTTGCCTTCAATCTGCGGTCCAGCTCACCCCAAACCATTTCGATTGGGTTCAGGTCCGGTGACTGTGGAGCCCAGGTCATCTGGCGCAGCACCCCATCACTCTCCTTCATGATCAAATAGCCCTTACTTTCAAAGTTTTCCCAATTTTTCGGCTGACTGACTGACCTTCATTTCTTAAAGTAATGATGGCCATTCGTTTTTCTTTACTTAGCTGCTTTTTTCTTGCCATAATACAAATTCTAGCAGTCTATTCAGTAGGACTATCAGCTGTGTATCCACCTGACTTCTACTCAACGAAACTGATGGTCCCAACCCCATTTATAAGGCAAGAAATCCCACTTATTAAACCTGACACCTGTGAAGTGAAAACCATTTCAGGGGACTACCTCTTGAAGCTCCTCAAGAGAATGCCAAGAGTGTGCAAAGCAGTAATCAAAGCAAAAGGTGGCTACTTTGAAGAACCTAGAATATGACATATTTTTAGTTGTTTCACACTTGTTTGTTATGTATATAATTCCACATGTGTTAATTCATAGTTTTGATGCCTTCAGTGTGAATCTACAATTTTCATAGTCATGAAAATAAAGAAAACTCTTTGAATGAGAAGGTGTGTCCAAACTTTTGGTCTGTACTGTATATATATTGTGCTTAATAGATCATATGCACATCTGTGATGCCCAAGTGTCGCTTCACTGCCTAGATGTAATGTCACATAAGCAGCTGCAATGACACAGTATCAGCTATAGTGCCTCAGCTACATACTTTGCAGGGGATTACATGGAGTGATAGTGCAGATTATCTCTGCCATACGGGTTTGTCCATATTTTGGCACTGCTTAAATGTTATATACCATAAAGATCTATTATTCTGGCACGATGTCACCTGCATTGCTTCATCTAAATAATATAAAAGGAATTACATAGGGTATTAGTGCAGAAGAAAACTGCCGTAGGAATTAATCGGTATTGCGCACAGGTCACACTTACAAGCATATCTTTGTTATCAGGTAAGATGGTACATGCTAGTTGTTTTTAAAGGATGCATTCCTGTTATTATTGGTAATGTAGACAAACCTCTGTTTGCAAAAGAAACATAGTTGATGATCAGAACCAGTGAATATGTACTTGTAGCCACACAAATTCCTCTCCCTCATTTTCACAGGAAAGCAGTAAAAGCAAATCCCTCATTAAGCCCCTTTGGACTAAGACTGTCAAGGCGATAGATCCACCTGCCCCACAATCAGGTACAGCGACACAAGTGGGCCAACCATGGCAGGGCCCCCAGGGATTACTCCCAGTACAAAATGGGGTTTCAACAGGGTCCCACTCCGCTCCATCGGCCAATTCCCAACAGTATACTTCAACGTCTGGAGGACAATTGTTACCATCTGAACCATCTGGGTCCTTCTTCGGACCACCTATGATAGCGTCCTCTGCAGTGGTACCTATGGCACTCCCCTCTTTTTTAGGCCAGGGCCCAGCCCTGAGAGACAGGGAGAAGTGGGCATACAATGTAAAGACATAGATGACCCACTGAGAGTTATCAACCTCTCCAGTTTCATGCTGGAACCTAGGCACCTTAGGATACTTAGTAAAGGTTTATCCTTTACCCCTACTCCAGCTTTTGAATGTTTTGACTGGGTTAAGGACATTAATTTGTTTGTGAGAAAACTTGCCCTCCATAAATCTTTTAATCAACAATCCAGAGATTTCCAGCGAATGCAGGCCAAGGAAAAAGAAGCTTTGGCCATTTTAGAATCATTGGACACCCATAATGCTGATGCCCAAGATCTAGTTGAGGCACCTTTTTCATCACTAAAACCACAATCTAGATATACGCCTTCTTTTTCTCAATATGGGAATATAGATACCTTTGTCCAATTAGTGACAAGGGACCTTAAAACCCTTAATACCAAAATACCCACCACACCATGTAATCCCCTGCAAAGTATGTAGCTGAGGCACTATAGCTGATACTGTGTCATTGCAGCTGCTTATGTGACATTACATCTAGGCAGCGAAGCGACACTTGGGCATCACAGATGTGCATATGATCTATTAAGCACAATATATATATATATATGCATATATATATATTTGTGGTCGTGGCTAAAATATGAACTTGGGCAGTGTGCCTGCCTTGAACCTAAACCGGCTGGGGTGTGCCTGGAGCCGGGTACGAGAGCAGCCTAAAAGGGGGCTGCCTTAAAGGAGGACCTTTGGAATAAAGGGAATGGGTGGGTGGGTCCATGAACCGGAACGCCTACTAAGGTGAGGGAAGAGGGGGCTTATAAAGGCTCAAGCCCCTCCCACAAATGCAGGCTGAACTTCAGCCTTACCAACTTGTGGTCGTGGCTAAAATACGAACTTGGGCAGTGTGCCTGCCTTGAACCTAAACCGGCTGGGGTGTGCCTGGAGCCGGGTACGAGAGCAGCCTAAAAGGGGGCAAAAAGGAAACCAAGATAGTTAAGTACAAGACTTTATTACCTTATAATACCAGTGACCGAAACGCCTGCAAAATCTCCACCTGGGGGTTAGGTATGTATCTGGTGAAGCAAGACGAACGCCACCCTCCCATCTTTCGGATGACATGGGCGGGGACCCCATGCCGGGAAGCCGCGGAAGCCGCTCCAATGCAGAAGGAATGGCTGGATATAGCGCCGGGGTCAAACCCCAAGCCAGCAGCAATCGTGCGGATGTGGCTGATGAACTGCGCTGCAGTGAGAGCGCCATCAAGATGTGGAAGTAGAGGGCTGTGAGGGGGAGCATCCTGGATGGCGAGCATGAGCTGTCCAAACACCTGTACCGGGCACCATCTATTACCAGTCAGAAAAAACTCAACATCCACCGGGGGACCTGTTTGGCTAGTTTTGGTGGAAATTAACTTCAGCGTGTAATGGTCTTGATTCCGCACCAGCTGTTCTCTGTGCAGACTGCACCATCCTGCCGCACTGCAAGTGAACTCGCCTGGCCTAAGGAAGCCGTAAAAGCCCAAATACATAGCTGCTTTAAAGACCAAGCTGGAGAAGGGCCCAAAAGGAGCACCATCCAGGGCTGAAGACAACCTCCGTAGCATCTCCCCAGTGACGCCCTGTCTACGGGATGGGGGATTGGCCCTACCCTTCTGGACCCCTCGCAAGGTGGCCTTAAACACGTGCGCAGAAAAAATGGAGCCACCCCCTGGGTTGCGGAGCATGGTGTGGTGTTGGACGCCCGCCAGGTACAACTTAATGGTATTGTAGGAGAGATGTAACTGGTGATGACAATGGGCAATGAAGGCCATGATGTAAGGAATGTCCGCCAGGCCACCCTGCGGGTGCAGACGCGAGAACTCCTGGAAGGTTCTTAGGTGTGAAAGATAGTTCCTGGCCGTATTGGGGGCGAGGGACTTCTGCGCCAGGTCTCTTGCCGAAGAGACGAGCATGCCTAGTCCATTGTCAGGGAACTGAAAGCCGGTGTGGGGTATCTGAGCGGCTCGGCCTCCGGCATGACCTGAAAAAAAAGGGTGAAATTAAACCGGGATAGTGCGCCAGCCACCACATTTTGCTGACCCGGAATGTGGCTACAATGCACATGAAAGCTGTGTGACAGGGCCAGCAAAACCAGCTGGCGCAATAGTGCCATGATTTTGGGGGACTTGGCCCTGCCCTTGGCTAAGATGTCGACCAAGGCCTGATTGTCCGTCACGAACATCACCGCCAGTTAGCCCAGAGGTGACCCCATGCCTGAGCAGCTGCGACAATGGGGTACAACTCCAACAGGGAGGAGGTGCGGATGGACTCGGCATCCTCTAGGACTGAAATGGGCCAACGGTCAGCTAGCCAACGGGGACCCCAAATGGCCGCGTAACCGCAGGATGCAGCGGCGTCTGAAAAAATAGTCGGGCAGGAGGGTGACCACGGAGACACAAAGAAGGAGACGCCGTTCCATAAGGACAGGAACAATTCCCACATGGCCAGGTCTGCCATGGCCTGGCCGTCCAACCGGATGACGCTGTCCTGCTCGGGCGCTGAGGGAAGAAGCTGGAGCAGCCTCAACACGAAAGTCCTCCCCTGGGGCATGATCCTAGAGGCAAAATTGAGCCGGCCCAGAAGAGATTGCAACTCGACTCTAGTGAGGCACCCCGTGGAAGCTGCCTGGGAAATGACCTCCCGACACTGAGCTAGTTTCTCTTCCGGGAGGCTGGCCTGCAATAGAACCGAATCCAGGATGATGCCCAGGAATGAGACCCTCGTGGCGGGACCCTCCGTCTTGGACTCCGCGACCGGAACAGCCAGACTGGCGAACATCTCCAGGAGGACGGTGAGAATGCCAGACCCGTCCTGTGGGTCTTCCACGACCAGAAAGTCATCGAGGTAGTGGATGACTGACCGGAGGCCACCGTGATGGACCAAGATCCAATGTAGCGCTTTGGCCAGTTGGTCGAATAACCAGGGGCTACTCTTGGATCCAAACGTGAGTCTGTTGGCGAAAAAATACTGACCGGCCCACTCGATGCCGTAGAACTGCCACAACTGAGGTTGGATGGGAAGGAGCTTGAACGCATCGGCGATGTCGACCTTTGCCAACCAAGCGCCCCTACCATGCAACAGGATGGCCTGAATTGCGTCGTCCACTGAGGAGTAACGCATGGCAAATTCCTCCGAGGGAATCAGGGAATTGAGGCTAGGAATTCTGGAAACATGAGGGGCGGACAGGTCATAAATCAACCTTTTTTTATTGGTATTTTTTTTTGGATACTAAGCCGATGGGATTGATGCGCCATGAAGCAAACGGGATGAGTGGGAAAGGGCCTATGAGAAACCCTTTAGAAACCTCAGACTGGAGCAACTCGCTAGTTGCTGGAGTGTCCAGGGTGGCGGACAGCAGCTGGCATAAGAGCACCCTCCTGAGTTGAAATTATTGCAGACCTGGCTTCTTCCCATGTAGACAATGGGTCTGCCCAGTTTGTCAGTGGAGGGGTTAGACGGTAGAGACCCGGAGGTTCCCGGGAGGGCCCTGTCCTGAGACGGGTGGGCGCTATTCAGGCACCATTCAGATGAGTGGAAAATGGATTGACACGTCGCACAGTTGGATGCCCTGAGGCCAGCGAAGTGACGAAAGAAGAGCTCCGTGTCAATTAAGGACCAGCTGGTGACATACTGGAACTGTGCCAACGCTGCCGCCGCCTTAGCCGAAAAGGAACGACGGTAGTCGTAGAAGGCCGAACCACCATACTTGTGACCCAGGTCAGTGACCAGGTATAAGTAGCTGTCCAGCTCTTCTCTCCTCTCCGGCTGTGCGGTGCAGATAATGTCTCTGAAGAGGCTGAAAGCCAAGACAAACTCGGGGATCGTCAACTTGCGGTTAAGCCGCGAATCCTTGGCCCTGAGGACCACAGACACATCCCCACAGTTGATGACCCTGTTCTCGGGCACATCTTGAGCGGCAATCAGGATTGACGCCAGATTAACATACTTCCCTGCCAGAATGTCCCTCTTGAGGTTGTCGGGAATGAAGTGTGAGGGGGACACCTGGGGAATGGGTCTGGGCGTACCTGGAGCCAGCAAACTCGATGTGGATGGTGCAATTAGCGGGACGGGTGCCGGGGGCGCCATCGGTGGCCGGGATTCCAGCTCCGATACCCTTGCCCGGACGTCTGCTACCGAGTCGACCAAGGAGTTTAGGGTCGATTGTAGCTGTACCAGTGATAACTGGATGGAGGACGTCTCCTGCTGCACTGCCGAAGTGCTGGAGTTGGTCATGAGAAGCTTGTACAGCTCTGCCTTCCTTGCGGTGGCCGGGTGCGGGATGCCTCTTCGGTTCAGCTCTGCCAATAGCTTTGGTATGGTCCAACTCCGAAGGGATGATGGACCCGTCTGGCCTGACATGACCGACCCGGAGACAGACAGGCTGTCATCCATATCCGAAGCTTGAGACATAGCAGCGCTGTTTGAAAACAAAAGGCGTGACAAATAAAGGGAAAAAAAAACGAGAGGGTGATGACGGAACGGTATTAGAAGTGGTGCACGATAGAGAAACACATACCGGAATAAGAACCCGTAACACGGCTTAGTAGAACCTGACCTAGCCGGACAGACGAAGGGACAAATTAAAAACGTGAACATAGATCTGACAGGTACACCGACGGAGTCAGTGCGAACTTACCTGTATAGGACCGATAGCAACGAAAAATAGGAAAACCCTGAAAATAAAAGTAACAGGCGAAAATTTGAAAATGCAGAAAAAAACGGGTGACCCCATACCTGTTAGAACCAGGCGAACTGGCCAGGATGGGGCGCACCCCTAGGCCAAGTAACCGTCTGAGCGTATCGGACCGGATACTTGACCGGAGAAGGCCGCCTGAGCGTACCAGGCGGTTGACAGAAGAGGAGACGCGTAGCCATGAGATAGAGGCTGCGCGTAGCAGCGGCCCGCGAAGGGTGGCAGACTGACATGGTGAATCTTAGAGCCATGGAAAGCGAAGAACGACCAGGGGAGCAGCCGAAGGATGGCCCCTTAGAAAAACAACCCGGATAAGTCAGCGGACAGGTGCGTGAAACCCATGTGTTAGGGAAGAAAAACATGAAGACCTGGGCGTACCAGGGATGTACTGTGCCCTGGGCAAACCAGGGGAGACAATGTGACAAGACAAGAACTGTGACAAGACCCCCGACAGCACCCTGGAGACAAACTAAGTGGCTATGACATGATGACAACAGTGGCCTGGGCGAACCAGGAAGACAAGACAATCCTGGGCGTGACCAGGTGCCAGAAAGTGCGAATGAAGCAGGGCGAGTCCTGCACAGGATAGCCACCCTGGTGGTTAATGAAGGAGCATCTCTGAACTGGGTGTCCCTGTTTTTAAATTTTAAATTTTTTTTTCCCGTTACAATGCCATGGGATAGCGGTCTGCAGCCAAGGACCTTGTGGAGGCCGAGCCAACCCCCCCCCCCCCGGAGCGGAACGGGAGTGGTTAGCAGGCAGCTCCCCTAGGGACGCACGCCGTTCCCCCCGGACAGGTGCTCATGTCCAGGGGGCCCACCACTAGCGAAGGCCAGGGCCGCGCAGTGACCTGGAGATCCCATGTCCCCTATGAATTGATGTGTGGCAGCAGTCTGGCTACTAGCTTGTGCAGTTTAACAAGTGAAAGAACTGTAGCGGGACCCATTGGTGGAATAGTGACCTATGTAAAATGTATGAGGAGCAAGATTTACAGAAGAACCACCGACCTGTGCCAGCTAACCCCCCCCCCCCTCGCTTAGGCCTGGCTGCCTGTGCGCCTGCGCTCTACCATGGAATGCAAGCCGACACAGCAGCCACGGAGCCCGGCCAGGGGGTAAGTGACACATCCCTTATGCGCTGGAAGGCACGTGCGCTCCACCCTGGAACGCACGCCTCCGTGCGCCGTCCCCGTGCCAGAAGGAGCCGGCCAACCACGGCCCCCCCAGTGTAGCGAAGGCCGCGTGCACTCCATCGTGGAATGCACGCCGTCGCCGTGCCGCCAGCCGCCAGGAAGGTAAGGAGATCGGCCGGCGACCAGGAACAGGAAGTGCGTGCGTTCCACGCTGGAACGCACCCGCCGAATGAAGCGTCGGTAAGGAGCAGGACTGCCGCTGTCCTCTGCTCCGTAATACTGACTCCCACTTACCCACTTGAAGTGAAGATCTTGCGTGAGGCGGCCGGAGGAACAAGGAGTCACACGTCACAATCGAAAACGAAATATCCATGAACCGGAACGCCTACTAAGGTGAGGGAAGAGGGGGCTTATAAAGGCTCAAGCCCCTCCCACAAATGCAGGCTGAACTTCAGCCTTACCAACATACCAATTACGGTGTTTTAAGGTTAAGAGCTATCTCATGTTTTGCACATTTATTAATTTATTTATAAGTATATTACCAGTATCACCTAACGCAGTAAGTTCACTTATCAGTATATTATTAGTCTCATAGTTTCCAGCACCTCTATAGAGCACTGGCGATATGCACCTTCTGTGTTTAGCTCCAAGTGTTCGCGCAGCCGCTGATCGCACAATACTTTTTCCCGTCGGAATTAGAGTCTGCGCGCATGCGCAGTTCAATCAAATGAGCTCTTATGCTCTAAGTGTCGGCGCAGCTATTGTAAGGGCAGGACGTCACTGATGACGTTCCTAGCATGCGACCCGGATGACGACGGCGCGCCTGTGATGACTGAGTAGGCAGATGGAGCAGATTGGCTATTCACTCTCTCTCAGGGGGTGTGGTCTTAGACGCAGCTAGACGACAGGCATCTAGTCACTCTTTTTATAGGTTGCAGAGCCTGTCAATTACAGCACTATGTATTTAAACCTCCAGTTTGATAGGGTACTCATTGCTGCCCATTTCCCCTGAAGAAGCCAGTTATCAGGTGAAACATGTCGGGGGGCAGACTTAGTTTTTAAATCAGCGATTTACTCCACAGTTAGTTAGCTGGTAGTAGTCCGGCTGACCTACTTATCAAAGCTAGAGTAGTTTAGCAGTTAGATACGGTATCAAAACCGTGAATGATCCGACCGCAGTGTTCACCATCAAAGGGATAGATACAGACTTGTTAGCACATGGCACTCTCCATGTGCTGGTTTTCGTAGTGGGATGAGTGATTTCAGCTCCCACAACTCAGACTAGTTGATGGTGTCACTGCAAGCGGCATCAAGGCAGCAAACTGCCTGTAAGAGACAGGGGTGAGAGATAGATCAGGAGGGAGAGCTCGTGCACTATTGATCAATTTTTGACTGTACAGTGGAGTGGTTACTGTATTTTTAACCTTTTTCTTTTCTTTGGTTCATTAAAGGGCTTCTGTCAGCCCACTAAACCGTTTTTTTTTTTTTTTTTTGTTTACTAATAATCCCTATACTGCGAGCTCTGCATACATAAGTTAAATAATCATTTTGGTTCAGTAGAATTTGATAAAAAGCTATTTTTAAAATATGTAAATTACCTTGCTACCAGCAAGTAGGGCGGCTACTTGCTGGTAGCAGCCGCATCCTCCGATCCTAATGACGCCCCCTCCGCATTGTGATTGACAGGGCCAGGGAACGGAATCGTTCTCTGCTGGCCCTGCCTGTTTGCATTCAAAATCTGGCGCCTGCACCGCGGCCGTACCTATCTTCAATCTGCGCAGGCGCACTGAGAGGCGGCCACTCGCTCGGCCGCTCCATCCTCAATGCGTCTGCGCCGATGATGTCACATCTACACCCGGCGCAGGCGTATTGAGGAGCGAGCGTGTTTTTTAAAAGACAGAAAATCATTGAAGAATTTCAAGCTTGTTTTTAACAATCACAGATGCAGCAAAGGCTGCAATATTAAGTATTTTGCCCAAAATGGGTGTTTTTTTACTAACAGAATATGACAGCAAAGCTAAAATGATGGGCGAGCACACTTCATTTGTATCATAGAGTATATACAAACTGGACTTCAATACACTGGAAAATCATCCCAATTATTATTAATCTGTGGTATCAACTGAAGTGTATTATATTAAGCACATTCAGGTTTTATGGTATTTTATTTTATTTTATTGAATGACTTGATTTTATGTATATACACGTGTTTACTTATATCAGATTTAATTAAATTTTATATACTCTATGATACAAATGAAGTGTGCTCGCCCGTCATTTTAGCTTTACCCATTTATTTCTCTGAGGGTGGGTGTCCATCTAATTTGCGCTAGCAACACCTGTTCCACAGTTCCGTCCAGAGTGAGCCACCGCTCCACTGTTAGAATATGACAGCAGTATATTACACTTGAATTTCACACGTACAGATGCAGCAAGGGCTTAAGTGTTTTGCCCAAAAAAGATGTTCTTAAAAACCCAGAAAATTATAGCTGGATTTCTAGCTTAAATTGCACACTGACTATTGCTGCAAATGCACCAGATGTAGGATATTGTAGGATATTGCCAAAAATGGGTGTTTTTTTAAACCCAGATTATTATTGCAGTATTTCAAGCTTGGATTTCAATTTCACAAAATGCTGTGCTGGTACACTGAGTTTGCATAAAATGTCTCTGTCACTGGGTTCAGGGCAGAGTAAAAAGAAGAGTTCAATTGAAGTTCTGATTAAAGTTTCTTTCCTATTCTCTCCCTCACAGCAGCAGCATCCTATCCCTACACTAAGCACAGCAGAGTGACGTGCAGCGATACGTGCCTGCAGCTTATATATAAGGGCTGGGTCACATGCTGCACTGGCCAATCACAGCCATGCCATTAATAGGCATGGTTGTGATGGCTTCTAAGGGCACAGAGTTAAACGCTTGTTGATTGGCTGCTCTGCAGACTTTCAAAAAGCGCCAAGAAATCACCGAACACCAAACCCAAACTTTTACTGAAATGTTCGGGTTCGGGTCCGGGGTCCAAAAATCCTAAAGTTCGGTACGAACCCGAACTTTACAGTTCGGGTTTGCTCAACCCTAGTTGCAAATAGTTGTTCCAATAGCGCTTGTCCCTCTATATACCTGCGGTATCGCAGCAGTACCACACACAACTGCTGCATAATACAAATGCAATATATACTTTCTATGTTACAAAGTATATTATAGGTATATCACACCCCTCAATCAGTTTTTTTGGGGTGCAACATGTATATCACACCAGTTGCAATTAGTTATTCCAATAGCGTTTGTCCCTCTTTATACCTGCAGTATCGCAGCAGAACCGCACGCAACTCCTCACACAATACAAATGCACTATAATATACTTTCTATGTTATAAAGTATATTATAAGTATATCACACCCCTCAGTATATCAGACCTATCGATAGCACACCTATACCAGTCCTTAACTTTTCTGGCCCTATTAGCTAGAGTTTGGTGTCCCTAACAGCCTGTCCCTGCTCCACAAAGCAACCTCTCCCAACACTGGCAAAATACATAATGTAAAATGGCTGCCAGATCGTGTTCTGTTATAGGGTGGAGGTGTGTCCATGTGCTGAAACATCTCAACTGCCTGTCCTGTCCAACCTAATGGATGTGTCATGGGTCAAAGTTCCACGCAATGCAAAAGAATATGGCACATGCGAACATCACAAACGAGCAAAGTTCGCCGTGAAACGACCGCCGGGCGAACCACAAAGCCATCTCTAATGATCAATACAAAGCGATTTTCACGCATTCTATGGGGCCTACGTTGCGTGAAAAACACTGCTCATCTGCACAGCCCAATTGAAGTGAATGGGTCCGGATTCAGTGCGGGTGCAATGTGTTCACCTCACGCATTGCACCCGCACTGAATTCTTGCCTGTGTGAAAGGGGCCTAAGGGTGCAACCACACAGTGTCGTCGTGATGCGGTCATGATGCAATTAGGAATCGCAGCATCTCATTTCCTAACAGAAACCAATGAGAAAATAAGTTTCTGAGATAGACCTGGCACTTTTAAAGTTGTGATAACTGCACCTGATTGACCGCACTTAAGACATGTTCTGCTGCCTGCACAGTTGAGTAGCGATATATGTTTTACCACAGGTGTCTCTATTTGAAGTTAATCAGAATTCTAAGAAACCAGGAAAAGTCACAACAGTTAGGCCTCTTTCACACAAACGTAAGGGCTCCGTGCCCATGCTGCGGGCCGCATACGGCGGTTCCGCAATACACGGGTCACCTCCATGTGTATTCCGCATCATGGATGTGGACCCATTCACTGGAATGGGTATGCAAATCCGGAGATGCGGTGTGGAACGGAAGCACGGAACAGAACCCCACGGAAACACTATGGAGTGCTTCTGTGGTGTTCTGTTCAGTGCTTCCATTCCGAAAAAGATAGAACTTGTTTTATCTTTTTGCGGAATGGACAGATCGTGGACCCCATTCAAGTAAATGGGTCTGCGATCCGCATGCAGCTGCCCCATGGTCGGTGCCTGTGCATTGCGGACCACAATTTGCGGTCCGTAGCACGGGCATGAACCCCTTACGTTCGTGTGAAAGAGGCCTTAAAACAATAGTCACGGACAAAAAAAAATAATGATTATGCATGCAGTTGGACATGTGTTCCCTAACCACATCATGAACGCATCATGAGCGCATCACAAATGCACTGTGTGGTCGTTCCCGTAATGAACTGTTTACCACAGGCACAATGACCCACAACTAAACACCATTATGTAAAATACATAAGCAATCACACGAGTCAATAATATGTAAGTGTATTATATATTTTTTCAATAGTTTGATATATGAAAAAAAAACAATGTACATTGCATCAAGGTCAAAGGTATGACAATTCACCATAAATAATATATGGACATAAAAAATAAACTGCCACATAATGATAAGTGGATGTACAGGTAAACATTAAAAGGATTGCCCGCTTTTTACTATTGATGATCAGGATAGGTCAACAATATAAGATCGGCGGAGGTCCACATCCCGGCAACCCTGCTAATCAGCTGTTTGGAGAGAAGACAGAGTTTGTACGAGCACTGCCTTCTCTGCTCTGTTTACCTGCTCAGGGAAGTCAATGAGGTCCCCTCCTGACCATTGTGTGTAGACACCATGAGGCTCCCGCAAAGCAATTTTCTTATTTTTTTCTAAATACTGTTAAGACCAGCTTAGGCAAGATGGAAGCCCCAATAATCATGTTCAGGAAATAGAATGAAAAAATCTGCAATAAAAAAAAATTTGATTAGAAAAAAGGAGATGTGTTACTATCTGGTTTTAACTGGCAGAAACTAAAATTGCTGACACATTTCCTTTAATGCAGATTTTCAGCCCAATGTCAGAAGAAGATTGCAACGGAAGAGCAATTATGTAATCAAAATTGTGCTTCTCTCATATTTAAACCCACTATTTTTGGCTTTAAAAAAATGAATTTAAAAACTGCTTCAAAATGGAACATGTGAACATATCCTTAGGGTGAGGTCATTCTTAGGCCTCTTTCACACAACCAAATGTACTTTTCTGTATTTTGCAGTCTGTTTTTCACGGATCCGTTGATTCTTTTTTTTGTTTCCATTGTGTTTCCGTTCCGTATTTACGCAAAAACATCAACGTATGGTTTCCGTATGCGATCCGTTTTTTGCGGATTGCAAATGGAAACATAAAATTTGTAATCATTACTGTAATGTTTGTAAACGGTAAACACATGGGCAAAGTAAGTGGGCATGGATCCGCAAAATACGGATGACATACGGATGTGTTCCGTATGCATTCTGTATTTTTTGCGGACCCATTGACTTGAATGGAGCGACGGAACGTTATTTGCGGACAATAATAGGACATGTTCTATGATTTAGCAGAATGGATATATGGAAATATGGAAACGAAATGCACACAGAGTACATTTTTTATTTTTTTTGCGGAACCATTGAAATGAATGGTTCCGCATATGGACCACAAACAGAAACTGAAAAAACGGAACAGAAACTGAAAAAATATATTTTTGGGTGAAAGAGGCCACAGGAAAACCCTTCATTTTTGCACCTATTTTTCTGGCATTATTCATGCTTTTCATAGGCTAAAGGCACTGTGGCCAGATGCCAGGTGAAAGTCTTCAGGGGAATATGAAACACTACACAAACAGTGCATTTCATTTAGGCCTCATGCACACAACAGTGTTTTTTCACTGTCAGTGATTTGGCTTCAGTGGTCCGTGTCTGATTTTGCTTCAGTTGTGTTTCCTTGTGTCTTCCTTTTTTTTTGTCTGACAGGGGAAAAAAAAGGAAGGTTAATGAAAAGTGTAATTTTATTGCACCAAGGTCTTGTAGAAAAAAAACGGACGCGGACACGGATGACATACCAGTTGTGCATCCGTTTTCTTTGACTGACCCGTTGAGTTGAATGGGTCCGTCCTCCGTTTTCCACTGACAAGAATAGGACAGGTTATATTTTTTTGACGGACTGGAATCACGGATCACGGACGCGGAGAAAAAACTGAGGACTAACAGTTTTTTTTCACAGCTCCATAGAAATGAATGGGACCTCCGCTCAACTGTGAAAAATGACGGAACGGATACTGATGCACACAATGGTCGTGTTCATGAGGCCTTATCCTTTTAGTTTCTTTTGGTCCATTTGTGGGTCATGGGGATTTTTTCAAAATGCAGTATGCTCAAATATAGATATTTTCAAGTGTTTTCCTTCGATTCCTTTATAGAAAAATGAATTTGTCAAAACAAACAATAGAAAAGCACAAAAAATACTTGTAATAAATGCAACAAAAAATTCTAAATCATTCTCCACAAGATTGGCTTTGCGTTGCAAACACAATTATCTAAAAGTCACACATTTATAAATAATCGAACCGTACAGCAGCATAAAATCTTTATCCTGGTTCATAATGTTTATCAAATCATTCAAAACCTTTAGCAACATGCAAAATGCACTTTAAATGCACATTAAATTAATTCTACATAGTAAACAGATGTGAATACTTATAGAAGTAATTATTTATCCCCAAAATCAATTTTACCGCTATAGTCAAATTGACTAATTAGTACATCCTGCCTCATTATGTTCTCACAGAAAACATTTTTCCATAGATAATAGATAAATACTTTATTTTAGTAACTAGTAAAATTTTCTTTGCTGTCAAAGAAGAAAAAATTTTGCAAATAGGTGAACATTAGTTATACTGGCAGGGTAGACCTAGCATGAGATCAAACATGGCACAGTATAAGCCAAAAAAACATGTGTAGTAATATACAAAATGAATCATGCCTGGTAATTAATAGAATTCTTGTACGACAGTTATATATTCTACAATTTTAGGGACATATTCTTAAATATCATTCTTCCAGAGCCCCATTTAATCCGAATTAAAGTGTATTTCTAGAGATTTCAATTAAAATATGGAAAAGTGTCTAGGGATATACAATGGAATTGTTATATTCATACAGTTATGACCAAGGTTACAATGATATTTATTGAAACCTAAATAGGAGGGTAAGGCCCCTTTCACACAGTCGAGAATTCCATGCGAGTGCAATGCATTAGGTGAAAGCATTGCACCTGCACTGAATCCGGACCCATTCATTTCAATGGGGCTGTGCAGATGAGCGTTGATTTTCACGCATCACTTGTGCGTTGCATGAAAATTACAGCATGTTCTATATTCTGCATTTTTCATGCAACGCAGGCCCTATAGAAATGAATAGGGATGCGTGAAAATCGCAAGCACCCGCAAGCAAGTGCGGGTTCGGTGCAATTTTCACACATGGTTGTTAGGAGATGATAGGAATGAGCAACCCCATTAAAGTCAATTTACTGTATAATAGCATTCTTTATACAGAATGCTTACTAAAATGTGGCTTGAGCGGTTAAAAAAGAAAAAAATTATTAACTCACCTCATCCGCTTGTTCGCGCAGCCGGCATGTCTTCTTTCTTCTTCTTTCGGGACCTGCCAAAGGATCTTTGATGACGTAATCTTCATTCAGCAGGACCTGAGCAGCTGAGCAACGCAAAGCAGTTGCAGTCAAAACTGACTGAAATTGCGTACGCACTCGCACAATTTTTCCTTATTGCAGACGCAACGCATCCGGACCTAATCCGGACACGCTCGTCTGCAAGGGGCCTAATAGTCCTGGTTTATCTGACAAATCCTGATATACAAATAAACAATGGATTCAGCATACAGTAGTTGCCAACAATCCCAAATTTGCAGGAACAGCCTATGATATTCAGAGACATTTCTGGCAAATTCTAGCTGTCCCAGGCTGAAAATGGGTGGGGTTTGAGTGTTGCCAGGGGGTGGAGGTTTTATGCCCCGATTTTATCAACCTAAGGCCTCTTTCATATGGCGGTTCTGCAATACACGGGGCACCGACCATGTGCATTCCGCATCACAGATGCGGCCCCATTCACTTGAATGGGTCCGCAAATCCATGCTTCCGTTGTGCAAAAAAATATAACTTGTTCTATCTTTTTGCGGAATGGACGGATCACAGACCCCATTCAAGGGAATGGGTCTGCGATACGCATGCAGGTGCCCGTGCATTGCGGACCGTAATTTGCAGTCCGCCACACGGGCACGGAGCCCTTACGTTTGTGGGCAAGAGGCCTAAAAGCTGGTAAGTATGGATTCAGGAGCATGGCTATGACAAGACCAAGAGTCTGCAGTGTATGTTTTTTCAGACAGAGAGGGATCCTAGATAGAGATGAGCAAATTTTTCAAAAAGTCGATTCGCCAGTTCGCCAATTTTTAAAAAAAAAATTCAGTTCGATCCAAATTTTGTTAAAAAACGGCTATTTCCTGGCCGCAGAGGGCCTTTTTTTAGTGGTGTAGAACACTGTGCCTTGCAGTAACACGCATAGGGAGTCTGCTTTGGTAGTGAAATAATACTGTGAGTCCGTATGACATGCAGATGACAGGAATCACTGCACACTTCGCTTATTTGGGCAGTCACGGGGCCAAAACTGACCAAATAACTCAAGTATGAACTCAGCCTTAGGCCTCATGCACACGACCGTATGGCTTTTTCAGTGGGGGGCAAGGTAGTGGGACTGGGGGAGGAATGGAAGGAGGGACTAGAACAGTTCAGAAGGAAAGGTATAGGGTAAAAAATATACATAAACCTCTCAAATGTATGTATAGTAATGCCAGAAGCCTGACTAATAAAACTGGGGAACTGAAATGGCTGGATGATAGCTATGACTGGGCAGTTAATGTACAAGATTATAGTCTGTTTAGAAAGGATTGTCAAAACCGGAGAGGAAGGGGGGGGGGTATGCCTTTATGTAAAGTCCTGTCTAAAGCTCACACTCCGGGAATATATAAGTGAGGGACATGAACATGTGGAGTCACTGTGGGTAGAGATACATGGAGCTAAAAATAATAATAAATTACTAATAGGAGTTTACTATAAACCACCTAATATACCAGGGTCCACAGAAAATCTACTACTAAACGAGATAGACAAGGCGGCAAATCATAATGAGGTGGTTATTATGGAGGACTTCAACTACCCAGATATAGACTGGGAAACTGAAACTTGTATATCTCATAAAGGAAACAGGTTCTTGGCAATAACCAAAGACAGTTACCTCTCCAAACTGGTTCAGGACCCGACTAGAGGGACGGCTATACTGGACTTAGTATTAACCAATAGGCCTGACTGAACAACAGACGTGCAGGTTGGGGGACACCTGAGAAATAGTGACCATAAAGTAATAACCTTCCAATTATCATTCAAAAGAGCGTTTCTACAGGGAGGAACAAAAATACCAAACTTCAAAAAAGCTAAATTTAGCCAACTAAGAGAGGCCATAGGCCTAACTAACTGGGACAAAGTCCTCAAAAATAAAAATACAGCCACAAAATGGGATATCTTTAAAAGCATCCTAAAATCTCATTGTGAGAGGTACATACCGTATGGGAATAAAAGGTTAAGGAACAAAAAGAAACCAATGTGGATAAATAGAACTGTAAAGAAAGCAATAAATGACAAAAAGAAAGCATATAAATCACTAAAACAGGAGCACTAAAAAACTATAAGGAAAAAAATAGAACATGTAAAAAACAAATAAAAGCGGCCAAACTAGAGACCGAGAGATTAATTGCCAAAGAGAGTAAAACTAACCCTAAAATGTTCTTCAATTATATAAATGTTAAAAAATACAATCTGAAGTTGTCGGCACTTTAAAGAGTAATGAGGGGGGAGTTGCAGAGAGCGACGAGGAGAAAACAAAGCTGTTAAATATTTTTTTCTCCAATGTATTCACTGAGGAAAATAAACTGTCAGATGAAATGCTGAATGTAAAAATAAATTCCCCATTAAAAGTGTCCTGTCTGACACAGGAAGAAGTGCAACAGCAACTTAAAAAGATTAAAATAGACAAATCGCCAGGACCGGATGGTACCCCCCCCCCCCCCGTATCCTAAGGGAATTAGGCAATATGGTACCAATATTCAAAATCGGTCCAAAAACAGAGCCTGGAAACTATAGGCCGTTAAGTTTAACATCTGTTGTGGGTAAACTGTTTGAAGGTTTTCTGCGAGATGCTATCTTAGAGCATCTCAACGGAAATAAGCAAATAACGCCATATCAGCATGGCTTAATGAGGGATCGGTCATGCCAAACTAATTGAATCAGTTTCTATGAGGAGGTAAGATCTAGACTTGAAAGCAGCGAATCAATGGATGTCGTATATCTGGACTTCTGCAAAGCATTTGACACTGTACCACATAAAAGGTTAGTATATAAAATGAGAATGCTTGGACTGGGAGAAAATGTCTGTATGTGGGTAAGTAACTGGCTGAGTTATACAAACGATACCCACTCAGATTGGGTCACTGTCACTAGTGGGGTACGTAAAAAAGAAAAAAAGAACACGAGGTTATCCCAACTCTATAAGGGGATCAACTGAATGCCCCTGAAGAGAAGGAAAGACGGGCGCCAACAGGACTGTGATGATATAAAGAAGTAGGTCACTTAAAAGGAAGTAGGCAGCTCAAATCAGTGTAAACTGAGTTGAAACACTAAGTCATAATACAGAAAAGAATGGAATTTGGAATGGAGATTCGTCTTCTCTTGTAGAATTTACCGAACAGACTAATAAAAATGATTGGAACATCACTTTTACATTGGAACATGATCGTACCAATACCATCTTTTTAGATCTGGAATTAGAAATCATTAATAATAAAATAACTACTAAAACGCACTTTAAAAAGGTCGATATGAACAGCTATTTAGACTACAAAAGCTGTCATCATACAAAATGGCAAAACAACATCCCTTACAGCCAAATGCGTAGAATTCGTAGGAATTGTTCAGACGATATCATGTGGAAGGAACAACTAAGCATTTTGAAACAAAGATTTCTGAATAAAGGTTACCCAAACAAATTAGTAAATGAATCAATGAGAAGGGCCCTTGAATTTTCACAAACAGAAAGTCTAAAAGGAAAAAAGAAAACTGTCAGTGAACAAGATGATACGAAACAGTTTGGCCTCAACTTCATCACCCGGTATAATACACGGCATAATGACATTAGGAAAATTATGAATAAACACTGGAACATCTTGTTAAAAGACCCCATTATAGGTACATCTATCCCCAGAACCTCCAAATTAATCTTTAAGAGAGCCCAGACTTTGAAGAATATTTTGGCTCCATCTTGTCCTAAATTAGCCACTGGAGCGAGTAAAGCGACAACACAAACATGTCTCAATCCTTCCATGTTCGGCCTGGAAAAGCCTAGCCCTAAGAATTGTATTGGCCCCCACAAATGTGGCGTTAAAAGGTGTATGTGTTGTGCTATGATTAATGTATGTGGTAAACAACTTACCCTACCCCACCCAAGAGAACACGTAATTTTAAAACAAAATATGTCATGTAGTAACACTAACATCGTTTATCTATTACAATGTCCCTGTGATCTTTTATACGTGGGTCGTACTACTCAGTCACTGAGAGAACGAATGAACGAACATCGTTCGAATATACGCCGAAAAGTGAATACTCATAGCGTCTCTCGCCACTATGCTCTCCGTCATGAAGGTGACCCCTCCTCCCTGTTGGTTACACCATTAGAATGGATACCCCATTCCTTCCAAACTCTATGTAGGAAGGAAATGTTTTGGATTTTTAAATTAAATACTCTGTCGCCCTTCGGCCTTAATGAATCACTAGAATATACAAATTACTGCTGTCCCTTGTTTTAAACACTGACAATCATTTTTTAGTCATATAACATTTTGTTTTATACACAACTTCATTTAAAGGTCCATCTAATAAAATATCCTATAACCCTTTCCATCATAGTATTTATTTTATGAAATTGATTTTATATATAATTAAATTAATTTAATCCAATTGTAAAACATTAAAATACATTATGAACAGTTTTTATATATTTATTTATATTTTAATTATATGAATATTTATATAAAGGTATATCCCTCCCTGTTAGAATCATAGGTACCATAATACATATTATTATTTTAATTTTATTTTTATATTTTATTTTTTATTTTTATCTTTATTTTTATTTTTATTCTTTCATTTTACGTATGAAAATTGCTGTTTGGATTAATTACAGCTTTTTAAATATGTGCTTTTATATAGGTGTACTTTCGTTTTGTCCAGGTACTAATATATATCTTCTTACATATTATTATCATTATTATTATCTTGTATGTTGTTGTACATACACATATATATGTACAGTTTGTATACATATGCGAGCCTCCTCGAGATCTAGTTTTAGGGGCATTAGCCCCCCCCCCTCTCCTTTCTTTGCCCTGATCTAATATGATGTCCGGGACTGGCGGCAGGTGGAACGCACGCTGTGCGGCGTGCGTTCCACATACGTCATGCATCCCATGGCACCTCCCACCACTCTAAGCTCCGGCGCTTCACTTGCGGACATCCGGCCTGGCAGCTGAATGGAGCGCACGCCGACCCGCGTGCGTTCCACGGTTGCCCTAGCTTCCTTGGGGCCTCACTTGTTGTCCTGGAGTTCCGGTTTATCCATTTGGAACGCACGCGTCACTGTGTGCGTCCCTTAGGTCCCGCCCCTCCTTTTACTCCGGTTTGACTATACGGAGCTACAACCTTCTTTATCCCCCCCTTGCAAGAGGTGATATACATGTCTCTATGTAGGGCAGCCTGTCGTATGAATTGTACTATATGTATGTGTATGGATTTGTTATTTAGACGCTAATCCAATGCCAGATAGAGCACCTCTATGTAAATCGTATGCGTTCCACTGACGTCACATCCGGTCTTTCCGGCCACTACCTAACTCTACTCAGAACTCTTATATACATATGTTTATGTCTCTTATGTTTGATTTAGGTACTTGCAATATCATTTGCCCCCTAAGGGGACTACTGTGTAACCGTTATAGATTGATTTTTATACCCTTGAAATCACTATGGGTGATGTCATCTCTGTAGCCACGCCCATTAGTTTTTGGCGCCGTTTTTCGATTTGTTTTGATTTTTTGATTTGGTATATATGTATCTGTAGACACCTACTCACCTTATCTATCTGCTCCTGAGGAAGGGGGATTTTATATGGACCCCGAAACGGGTTGAGCTTGTTTTATTCTCAATAAAGAGAGATTTTCATGAAGCAAAGGATCCGCCTGCTGTTTCCATCTTCACCGCAGATTTGGTCCGCTTACCTGGATCTCTACGATTCTACGAACGATCTCGGATCAGGGGGGCATCACCCCGGGTGTCTTGAGTTTATCCTGGAGGTGACCCCCCTTGTGAAGTGAGTGGAAAAGCTCTAAAGCTTTTATCATTTATTATCTGTTTTTATCCATTGATTACCTCTATATATATATATATATTCGCATTCTACATCACAGATTGGAAATTTGGCGCTCATCCTTCTCCTTCCCGGTGTCGTTTCCTTCACCTCACGGGTTACGGATCTTTTTTTGTTATCTTTTCTGTATTATGACTAGTGGGGTACATCAGGGGTCAGTATTGGGCCCTATTCTCTTCAATATATTTATTAATGATCTTGTAGAAGGCTTGCATAGTAAAATATAATAATAATATAATCTAAACTGTGTAAAGTAATTAACACTGATGAGGACAGTATACTACTACAGAGAGATCTGGATAGATTGGAGGCTTGGGCAGATAAGTGGCAGATGAGGTTTAACACTGACAAATGTAAAGTTATGCACATGGGAAGGATTAATGCAAGTCACCCGTACATACTAAATGGTAAAACACTCGGTAACACTGACATGGAAAAGGATCTAGGAATTTTAATAAACAGCAAACTAAGCTGCAAAAACCAGTGTCAGGCAGCTGCTGCCAAGGCCAATAAGATAATGGGTTGCATCAAAAGGGGCATAGATGCCCGTGATAAGAACATAGTCCTACCACTTTACAAATCGCTAGTCAGACCACACATGGAGTACTGTGTAAAGTTCTGGGCTCCAGTGAACAAGGCAGACATAGCAGAGCTGGAGAGGGTCCAGAGGAGGGCAACTAAAGTAATAAATGGAATGGGGGGACTACAGTACCCTGAAAGATTATCAAAATTAGGGTTATTTACTTTAGAAAAAAAGACGACTGAGGGGAGATCTAATTAATATGTATAAATATATCAGGGGTCAGTACAGAGATCTATCCCATCATCTATTTATCCCCAGGACTGTGACTGTGACGAGGGGACATCCTCTGCGTCTGGAGGAAAGAAGGTTTGTACACAAACATAGAAAAGGATTCTTTACGGTAAGAGCAGTAAGACTATGGAACTCTCTGCCTGAGGAGGTGGTGATGGTGAGTACAATAAAGGAATTCAAGAGGGGCCTGGATGTATTTCTGGAGCGTAATAATATTATAGGCTATAGCTACTAGAGAGGGGTCGTTGATCCAGGGAGTTATTCTGATTGCCTGATTACAGTCGGGAAGGAATTTTTTATTCCCCTAAAGTGGGGAAAATTGGCTTCTACCTCACAGTTTTTTTTTTTGCCTTCCTCTGGATCAACTTGCAGGATGACAGGCCAAACTGGATGGACAAATGTCTTTTTTCGGCCTTATGTACTAAGTTACTATGTTACATCTCCTGTGTAAAGTGTACGCTTCCAAAAAATATCTGAGACATACAGTGTCCTTTTTCCGTAAACGGTGTCCGCTGCAGACAGTGACATTACACAGGAGATGTGGCACAGCTAAAGTCACCGTCCGCAGTGGACACCGTCTTTTGAAAAAGTCCACTGTATGTCACAGATATTTTTTGCATGTGCACACTTTACACAGGAGATGTGGCACAGCTAAAGTGTGCGCATCCAAAAAATATCTGTGACATACAGTGGACTTTTTCAAAAGACGGTGTCCGCTGCGGACGGTGACTTTAGCTGTGCCACATCTCGTGTGTAAAGTGTGCGCATCCCAAAAATATCTGACATCCAGTGTACTTTTTCCGTAGACGGTGTCCACTGCAGACAGTGACATTAGCTGCGCCACATCTCCTGTGTAAAGTGTACGCATCCCAAAAATATCTGTGACAAACAGTGTACTTTTTTTTTTTTTTTTATAAATTCTTTATTTTAAATTTTTCAAAAAGAATACAGTAACAGAATATGCATTTCATGGTCATAGAGAGTCACATAAGAAACCACATAATATCCATTTTAATGCCTTACTTATGAGCAGGTATGGGTTCTCATTTTATCGAATACTTAGACTTTCCCATTTAGTAAGGGAAATAGCGTATGTTTTTGATTTTGCGCTTGTCTGATTTCATTCCCTAGACTCTACATTAAAATCATGCAAGGGAACATAAGTAGACGTCAAATAGAGACCATTTGAAATAGACAGAGAGAGGATCAAGGGATCCACAAAGAATTAAGATATAAACAGAAGGGAGGGAGGGGGGGGGAAGGGGGGGGGAGAGGAGTATGGGAGGGAGCCTTGACATACATTATTTCTTCAGCTATTAGCATTACTTCTACTAGTGCTGTTTCCGTCCGGAGGCACCTCCGTCAGAGATCTCCAAGGGCTCCACACCTTCAGAAACCTATCATGAGTCCTATTTATCCACCCTGTCATCTCCTCAAATTTACAGATTTGGTTGACCTTCGCTCTCCATTCAAGTATGGAGGGAGGGTCTGTATCTAGCCAATGTAGAGGAATTAGCATCTTGGCTGCTGCTAGGAGATGCGAAACTAGGTTCTTTTTTGATGGCGCATAATCCGATGCGGGGAGAGATAAAACTACCATTTCTAACTTGAGTTTGAAACTTGGGGTTGTGAGTTTCTGTATTGTAGCTTCTACTTTTCCCCAATAATCTTTAATTCTGGGACATTCCCACCATATATGTGATAATGTGCCTACTCCCTCTCCACATCTCCAACACTCCCTTGTATCAGACAATCCTCTCTTGAAAAGGAAGTCAGGTGTTCTATACCATCTTGTTAGCAATTTGAAGTGGTTTTCTTTTAAGCGTGTACAGATTGAAAATCCATGTGAGTTTGCTAGTACTCTTTTGACCTCTGCATCACTTAGAGTTCTGTTCAATTCCTTTTCCCATTCCCTAAGATATAGGGGTTTCAGTGGTTCTCCCAGGCCTCCCACCAAAGGATAAAGCTTTGCAACCTTTCTTGCGACTGTGATTGGTGAGCACATCAATTTCTCAAAATCAGTCATGGACCTTTGCAGTGGGTACTGTTCTTTCAATTCCCCGCACAACAAACAGTGTAATTTTAATGTACAGTCAGGTCCATAAATATTGGGACCTCGACACAATTCTAACATTTTTGGCTCTATACACTACCACAATGGATTTGAAATTAAACTAACAATATGTGCTTTAACTGCAGACGGTCAGCTTTAATTTGAGGGTATTTACATCCAAGTCACGTGAACGGTGTAGGAATTACAACAGTTTGCATATGTGCCTCTCACTTGTTAAGGGACCAAAAGTAATGGGACATAATAATCATAAAACAAACTTTCACTTTTTAATACTTGGTTGCAAATCCTTTGCAGTCAATTACAGCCTGACGTCTGGAACGCATAAACATCACCAGACGCTGGGTTTCATCCCTGGTGATGCTCTGCCAGGCTTCTACTGCAACTGTCTTTAGTTCCTGCTTGTTCTTGGGGCATTTTCCCTTCAGTTTTGTCTTCAGCAAGTGAAATGCATGCTCAATCGGATTCAGGTCAGGTGATTGACTTGGCCATTGAATAACATTCTACTTCTTTCCTTTAAAAAACTCTTTGGTTTCTTTTGCAGTATGCTTTGGGTCATTGTCCATTTGCACTGTGAAGCGTCGTCCAATGAGTTCTGAAGCATTTGGCTGAATATGAGCAGATAATATTGCCCGAAACACTTTAGAATTAATCCTGCTGCTTTTGTCAGCAGTCACATCATCAATAAATACAAGAGAACCAGTTACATTGGCAGCCATACATGCCCACTCCATGACACTACAACCACCATGCTTCACTGATGAGGTGGTATGCTTAGGATCATGAGCAGTTCCTTTCCTTCTCCATACTCTTATTTTCCCATCACTCTGGTACAAGTTGATTTTGGTCTCATCTGTCCATAGGATGTTGTTCCAGAACTGTAAAGGCTTTTTTAGATGTCGTTTGGCAAACTCTAATCTGGCCTTCCTGTTTTTGAGGCTCACCAATGGTTTACATCTTGTGGTGAACCCTCTGTATTCAATCTGGTGAAGTCTTTTCTTGATTGTTGACTTTGACATACAGTACAGACCAAAAGTTTGGACACACCTTCTCATTCAAAGAGTTTTCTTTATTTTCATGACTATGAAAATTGTAGATTCACACTGAAGGCATCAAAACTATGAATTAACACATGTGGAATTATATACATAACAAACAAGTGTGAAACAACTGGAAATATGTCATATTCTAGGTTCTTCAAAGAAGCCACCTTTTGCTTTGCTTACTGCTTTGCACACTCTTGGCATTCTCTTGATGAGCTTCAAGAGGTAGTCCCCTGAAATGGTTTTCACTTCACAGGTGTGCCCTGT
Organism: Bufo bufo; assembly: GCF_905171765.1. Classification (NCBI taxonomy): domain Eukaryota; kingdom Metazoa; phylum Chordata; class Amphibia; order Anura; family Bufonidae; genus Bufo; species Bufo bufo. Next base: position 531,186,111 of record NC_053391.1, on the reverse strand, counting down.
CAGGTTTAATAAGTGGGATTTCTTGCCTTATAAATGGGGTTGTGACCATCAGTTGCGTTGAGGAGAAGTCAGGTGGATACACAGCTGATAGTCCTACTGAATAGACTGTTAGAATTTGTATTATGGCAAGAAAAAAGCAGCTAAGTAAAGAAAAATGAGTGGCCATCATTACTTTAAGAAATGAAGGTCAGTCAGTCAGCCGAAAAATTGGGAAATGTTGAAAGTAAGGGCTATTTGACCATGAAGGAGAGTGATGGGGTGCTGTGCCAGATGACCTGGCCTCCACAGTTACCGGACCTGAACCCAATCAAGATGGTTTGGGGTGAGCTGGACCGCAGAGTGAAGGCAAAAGGGCCCACAAGTGCTAAGCACCTCTGGGAACTCCTTCAAGACTGTTGGAAGACCATTTCAGGGGACTACCTCTTGAAGCTCATCAAGAGAATGCCAATGGTGTGCAAAGCAGTAATCAAAGCAAAAGGTGGCTACTTTGAAGAACCTAGAATATGACATATTTTCAGTTGTTTCACACTTGTTTGTTATGTATATAATTCCACATGTGTTAATTCATAGTTTTGATGCCTTCATAGTCATGAAAATAAAGAAAACTCTTTGAATGAGAAGGTGTGTCCAAACTTTTGGTCTGTACTGTACATACACCTACCTCCTGGAGAGTGTTCTTGATCTGTCCAACTGTTGTGAAGGGTGTTTTCTTCATCAGAGAAATAATTCTTCGGTCATCCACCACAGTTGGTCTTCCGGGTCTTTTGGTGTTGCTGAGCTTATCGGTGCATTCCTTCTTTTTAAGAATGTTCCAAACAGTTGTTTTGGCCACGCCTAATGTTTTTGCTATCTCTCTGATGGGTTTGTTTTGTTTTTTCAGCCTAATGATGGCTTGCTTCACTGATAGTGACAGCTCTTTGGATCTCATCTTAGGAGTTGACAGCAACAGATTACAAATGCAAATAGCACACATAAAATGAACTCTGGACCTTTTATCTGCTTATTATAATTGGGATAATGAGGGAATAACACACACCTGGCCATGGAACAACTGAGAAGCCAATTGTCCCATTACTTTTGGTCCCTTAACAAGTGGGAGGCACATATGCAAACTGTTGTAATTTCTACACCGTTCACCTGATTTGGATGTAAATACCCTCAAATTAAAGCTGACAGTCTGCAGTTAAAGCACATCTTGTTTGTTTCATTTCAAATCCATTGTGGTGGTGGATAGAGCCAAAAATTTTAGAATTGTGTTGATGTCCTAATATTTATGGACCTGACTGTAGATGGTGTCCGCTGCGGATAGTGACATTAGCTGCGCCACACCTCCAGTGTAAAGTGTACTCATCCCAAAAATATTTGTGACATACAGTGTCCTTTTTCCATAGACTGTATTTGCCGTGGATAGTGACAATAACTGCACCACATCTCCTGTGTAAAGTGTGCGCATCCAAAAAATATCTGACATCCAGTGTACATTTCCGTAGATGGTGTCCGCTGCGGACAGTGACATTGTCTGCGCCACATGTCCAGTGTAAAGAGTGCTCATCCCAAAAATATCTGTGACATACAGTCACCTTTTTCCTTAGATGGTGTCTGGCGTGGACAGTGACATTAGCTACGCCACATCTCCTGTGTAAAGTGTGCACATCCCAAAAATATCTGTGACATACAGTAATTTTTTCGTAAACGGAGTCCGCCGCGGACAGTGACATTAACTGCGCTACATCTCCTGTGTAAAGTGTGCGCATCCCAAAAATATCTGACATCCAGGGTACTTTTTCCTTAGACGGTGTCCGCTGCGGACAGTGATATTAGCTGCGCCACATCTCTTGTGTAAAGTGTACGCATACAAAAAATATCTGTGACATACAGAGTACTTTTAACGTAGACAGTGTACACTGCGGACAGTGACATTAGCTGCGCCACATCTCCAGTGTAAAGTGTGCGCATCCCAAAAATATCTGTGACATACAGTGTTCTTTTTCTGTAGACGATGTCCGCTGCGGACAGTGATATTAGCTGCGCCACATCTACTGTGTAAAGTGTGTACATCCAAAAAATATCTGTGACATACAGTGGACGTTTTCAAAAGACGGTGTCCGCTGCGGACAGTGACATTATCTGCGCCACATCTCCTGTGTAAAGTGTGCGCATCCAAAAAATATCTTACATCCAGTGCGCATTTTCTGTAGTCGGTATCTGCAGCGGACAGTGACATTAGCTGCGTCACATCTCCAGTGTAAAGTGTAAGCATCCAAAAAATATCTGTGACATCCAGTGTCCTTTTTCCGTAGACAGTGTCCGCTTCATCAGGCACTCTGAGGACCACACTGTGTATACAGCCAAGCGCCGGCTGTATACACAGTGTGGTCCTCAGAGTGCCTGATGAAGGGCGATTATTAAGCCTGAAACGTTGCAACTGACACACTACCTATTCCGGCTGAAATAACATGAAATAAAATCATTAATTATCTGTCACGGCTGGGGATGGGGGAAACCCTCAGCCGGGCGATGTCTCTTTAAAGTATAGCTGTTAGGCCAGGACAGGATTCAGGGAGCTGGTCACCTCCTATCACATCCCTAATTCTGACCCCGTCTCCTAGCCGTATGAGCTTACCCTGATGGTGGGAGGGCTCATACACTGGAACCTGTAATTCCTACTAGCCCTCAGGGTGGCCCTGGACTAGGAGAAGGGTAAGACGACCTGTTCCTCCATGACACGGAGCAACAGGAGTCTCACTGGCCAAGCTATAAAGGAGAAGGGGAACATATACAGACATATGGCAATGGCAGGTAGTTGAAACTAGTATCACACCTACCTGCCACAGACACACAGCCTGGAACCCGTGCACAAGTGCTGCAGTCCACAACAACATAGACGGACACAGCACACACCAAACATCACACAGGAACCCAGGAACCATACGCTGCAATAAACATAAAGACACCACTAGACATATAATATAAAAGAGCAATAATGTCTAACATAAGTTTATGACCACAAGGGTGGCCCTCACTGGCAGATGGTAGATACAAGGAGGGTGCCTCCAGCTTACAAACAAGGCTGGAGTACCCCTCAGACATCAGGTCTCAACTGAGGCTTTATAGCCCAAAGTAGCCACACCCATACTCAGACACACCCAGTGTTCACACAGAAAGAAGGAAGTTAACCCTTCCTACACCAGGCAAGGTAGTGAAGCTACTTAAAGGGAAAAGCACATAAACACATTCACCTGTTACCGCCGGCAACGGCATGCGTGGCAATCATGTGCTAAGGAACAGCCAGCAGGCCGAGACACTGCCACCACATGCACACCAGACGTTGCCGCGGACAACCACAAGAGAAGGGAGGTGTCACAGTGCACACAAACACAACCTCGTGCACAACAAACAGACATACAAAGTGCATACATACACACACACCCAACCAGGTGTAACCGCATGCATTAGACAGCAAGCTGCCCAGCACCAGCTCAGGCTGCTAAACTGCCACATACATTATGTTGTCAGCGGCAACCACAGGTGAGGCAACATACTACAGCCCTCAACCTGTGATTGACGACAAGACAAGACCGCAGACAACTGCATGCGGTTCCAGAGTCACGACCATGACCATGGGTCGTGACATTATCACTTCTTAAGGAGTGCTGTCTAAATATTTGTGACATTTACAGTTCTGGAGGTGGAGCTTTAGAACCAGACTGGGCTGTGGCTCTCGCCACTCAACCTAGAACCAGGCATGGTTGTGTCTGATAATGGCTGTAACTTTGTGGCGGCTTTGGAGCTCGGCAAGCTCAGACACATCCCATGCCTAGCCCATGTCTTAAACTTAGTGGTTCAGCGGTTTCTGAAAACCTACCCCAATTTGCCTGAGCTACTGGTGAAGGTGTGCCGCGTGTGTGCCCATTTCTGCAAGTCATCGACAGCTTCAGCCGGTCTGTCAACGCTGCAGCAGCGCTTGAAATTGCCAGCTAACTGGCTCTTGTGCGACATGAGCACGCATTGGAACTCGACGTTCCACATGTTGGCCAGGCTTTGTGAGCAGCAGAGGGCAGTAGTGGAATACCAGCTGCAAAATGGTCGTCGTCTTTCCAGTCAGCTTCAGCTATTCATAAGCGAGGAGTGGGCATGGATGTCTGACCTCTGTGAGGTTTTAAGAAACTTTGAGGAATCAACAAAGATGGTAAGCGGCGATAACGCTATCATTAGTGTAACCATCCCACTTCTGTGTCTACTCAAACGCTCGGTGCTCACAATTAAGGATGACGCTGTGCATGTGGAAGAGGTGTAAATGGGGGAAGACATTACGCAGGGTGATAGCCAGACCACCCTCAGTTCGTCTTCTCAGCGCGAATTGGACGATAAAGAGTAGGAGGAGGAGCAGGAGGAGCAGGAGACGGTTGCCTCCGCTACAGAGGGTAGTACCCATGGAAGTTTCATTCCATCTTTTCAGCGTGGGTGGGCAGAAGAGGAGGAAGAGGATGAGAAAATTGAGAGTGATCCTCCTGATGACGACAGCGAAGTCTTGCCTGTTGTTACTCTGACACACATGGCTGACTGCATGTTAGGCTGCCTTTCCCGTGAAACGCGCGTTACCGTATGTGCATTTTAGACAATACGTATTACTGGTTGTTCACCCTTCTCGACCCCCGATACAAAGAGAACTTCTCATCTCTCCTTCCTCTGTTTGAGAGGACAAGCAAAATGGTGCAATAAAAGAAGATCCTTGTTGAAAAATTGCTCCAAAAATTTCCATCAAATAACACTGGCGGCAGAGTCCGTAGTTCCTTGGCCAACCGAGGAGGGGAGACAAGGGAAACACACAGGAGTTTCAACAGAGGCAGGTCAACACTCTCCAAAGCCTTGGACAGTTTCATGACACCCCGCCAGCACCCTCACCCTGATGCGCGGCCTAGTGTCGCAAGGAGGGAAAATTTTGGAAGATGGTGAAGGAGTACATAGCAGACCGTATCAGCGTCCTAAATGATCCCTCAGTACATTACAACTACACGTGGCACAAACTGGCGCTCTATGCCTTGGAGGTGCTGGCCTGCCCTGCTGCCAGCATTTTGTCTGAGCGGGTATTTAGTGCTGCTGTTGGCATTACCTACAGGCCCTCACCTACAATCTTTTACAGGGTAGGCTCACCTAAAGGCCATCGCATATAATTATTAAGAGGGTCTGCTCACCAGCAGGCCATTGAATATAATGATTTACAGGGTCTGCTCACCAGCAAGCCCTCACCTACAATGTTTTACAGGGTCAGCTCAGCGAGGATGTGTGTTTGGCCTCGTTCCCAGGGCGGCTTTGCTAGCTGGGAAGCTCCCTGCTCCTAGGTCTGCCTTGAGCGCCGAGCTGATCACTCGGTGCTCGACTTGTCTGTCTGTCGGTCATGTGACGCTGGCCACATCACATGACTCTCAGACCCCACTATAAATACAGGCAGCCTGCTGGCCACAGGTTGCCTGTTAATTCTAGGTTCCTGGCTATTTGTTGGACTACTGAATACTCACCTGATCCTGTTCCCTGACGATCCTTTGCCTGCTCCTCCTGTACTGCGCATCCCTCCTGGTATTGTGACCACCTGATTACTCTTTGCGGATTCCTCTGGTACTTCTCTACTCTCCTGGTATTTGACCCCGGCTTCTCCTGACCATTCTTTGCTCAACCCTTTGTACTGCGTAGCTCTCTTGGTTCTGACCCGGTCCGTTCACGTTCCGTATTTTGTCTTGTCTGTCTTCCCTGCACATATCCTAAGTAAGGGACTGTCGTTCAGTTGTCCCCTGTCATCAGGACTCGTGAGGCAAGTAGGCAGGGCCAGGGGTGAGGGTGGAGCTCAGTGGTCACTATCCTTCCCCCTGTGTGTGTGTGGACGTGACCGTTACAAATTTTTTACAGGGTAAGCTCACCAGCAGGCCCTCAGCTACAATCTTTTACAGGGTCAGCTAACCTGAAGGCCATTGCATATAATTTTTAAGAGGGTCTGCTCACCAGCAGGCCATCGCATATAATGATTTACAGGGTCTTCTCACCAGCAGGCCCTCACCTACAATGTTTTACAGGGTCAGCTCACCATCAGGCCCTCGCATATAATTTTTTACCGGGTAAGCTCACCAGCAGGCCTTCACCTACAATCTTTTACATGATCAGCTCACCTGAAGGCCTTCGCATATCATTTTTTAGACGGTCAGCTCACCAGCAAGCCCTCATCTACAATGTTTTACAGGGTCAGCTCACCAGCAGTCCCTCGCATATAATTTTTTAGAGGGTCATCTCACCAGCAGGCCCGCACCTAAAATCTTTTACAGGGTCAGCTCAATTGCAGGCCCGCAACTAAAATCTTTTACAGGGTCATCTCACCTGCAGGCCCTCACCTAATTATACCTAATAGGTAATATGTGCGCATGATGCCTTGCTTGGATGTGGTAGCTGTAGCCGTTTCTCAGGCTCCCTCTCCGGAATCGAACCCTGATTCCCCGTTACCCATAGTCACTATGGTTTGCACTGACATTGAAAGTTGATAGGCCAGACATCCAAATTGATCGTCGCCGTCACGAGAATATGCGATCGGCCCCAGGTTATCTAGAGTCACCAAAGCAGCAGCAGGCCCTCACCCATAATGTTTTAGATGGTCAAAACAGCAGGCCCTTGCTCCAAATGTTTTTGAGGGTCACCAGCAGGCCATCAATCATAATTTTTCAAGGCTTTTTTATGTGTAACAAAGGGTGTATTAGAGGACCAGTTCCTTGTAATTTGTGGTAGCCCTATTACAGAAATTCAGGCGGATCCAGCATGTAAGTGGAACCTACACTTTCTGAATTTTATGATGGCCGCTATGGCACATAACAGGTATATTCAGTGTTAGGAACCCGTCTAACTAGAGATTGCCTTGACGTTTGGCAGACGGGCTCAAATAATTTTGTACAAAACGATTTGCCAAGTATCTCTAACTTATTAGTTCAGCATTTGCTATTATGATGCAATTTTGTACCTTATTTGATTTGCAGTGAGCTGTTGCATTGCTTGTTTTGTTTAACAGTCTTGTTCTCAGCCATAGCAACGTGCCCCTGCGCTTTGGGATGTGCTGACTGACCCCCTTTTTCTTTGCAGTTTGTACTGGGGTTGTGGCTGCCTCCCCAGTCGTGCACTCCTTCCAGCTCGTCTGTCCCACAGGTTGATTTTAATTAGTGTTAGTATTTAGCTTGGCCTGCTCCCCCCACTCACTGAAGCCATCTGGCACCAGGAGAGAGATAGTGTGTGGACTCTCATTGCAGTCCTTGGTGACCATGTGGCGCCAGGGGTGGTGTGGAGTGGGCCCGGCGTGCATGCTGGTAACTGCTTTCCCTGGATATAATGGAGGCCATTTTTGGCACCGAATATGACAGAAATTCAGGCGGATCCAGCATGTAAGTGGAACCTACACTTTCTGAATTTTATGATGGCCGCTATGGCACATAACAGGTATATTTAGTGTTAGGAACCCGTCTAACTAGAGATTGCCTTGACGTTCGGCAGACGGGCTCAAATAATTTTGTACAAAACGATTTTCAGAGTATCTCTAACTTATTAGTTCAGCATTTGCTATTATGATGCAATTTTGTACCTTATTTGATTTGCAGTGAGATGTTGCATTGCTTGTTTTGTTTAACAGTCTTGTTCTCAGCCATAGCAACGTGCCCCTGCGCTTTGGGATGTGCTGACTGACCCCCCTTTCCCTTTCACTTAGTGCATAGGCTTTATGAGTATAGGAGTCCCACTACATGAACAATTATACCACAATGTGAATGAGGCCCTCCTTTATGTGATATACAGGCTGTATCGGAGTGCATCTTCCTTGTAATTTTTGGCAGCACTTGCACCTTATATACAAGTAAATATAGTACAAATTTTCCTCTAAAATAGATTTTTTTTCTTCAGTTTTGTGAGTATTATTGTCAGTCTGTAAAAGTGGTGTACTACTCGTACAAAATAGTTCCCAGCAGTGACCTGCAAGTACAAGATACATCCAGACATCCTCCCCATGATGTTCCCGAACCATTTCGGTGGTGTTTCCATACATTTCTGACCTTTTCCTATGAACCAGGCACCCTCCCGTCTTCAGAGCAGGGGTGCCTGGTTTAATGCTCGGGTTCTCCCATTGACTTCCATTATACTAGGCTGCTCGGTAGAGCACCCGAGCATCCCAATGTGTTCGACTAGAGCACCTGAGCACTTTGGTGCTCGATCAACACTAATGCTGGAGGGGCACTGTAAATTGTTCCTACAGTGGAGGCTGAGGACACAGTGGAGGATGAGAAGGCAGAGGTGGACATTGTGCAGGACCAACGGCGTGAGAACGTGGAGGCGGAAGCAGCGTCACCTGGCCAAGTTGCTGGTTTGTCTGTGTAGGAACCACATTCACCCAGTGGGCCGTAAAGGATATGCATTGTCCCTGACCATAGTCATATCTCCACACGTCAGCGCTGCCGTGCACTTTGGCAGACACTAACACGCTCAAGGACTGGCCCGCCTTCTGTTCTACATGTGTGTACAGGGCTGGGTCTGCCTTTTTGGCAAAGAAATGACGGCTTGGAACTCTCCACCTCGGCTCGGCACAAACCATCAGTTCTCTGAAAGGTGCAGAGTCCCCCACTTGGAAAGTAAGGGACTGCAGCACCAGTAACTTGGACAGGAGCACATTTAGCTTCTGCTCTGTTGGATGAATGACTGTTGTCTTTTGGCAATCGCTTCTGTGACCGATTGCTGACGGAATGACTGATGAGGAGGGCGAGTAGCAGGAGCATCAGGACTAACAGATGATGGGAAGGACAGACAGCTCCCTTCGGCTTAGGTGGTGGAGCCTTGACTGCCTGAAACCGGGTGCTTGCCCCTGGGTGATGCAGTGGTTGCTGCGGCAGGCTGGACCACCACATCGGAGCGACGGTTCTCCCAGGCCACTTTATAGTGACGCTCCAGATGTTGATGCAGGGCCATGGCACCCTGGCCATGCTTCACCTTCTGCCTACAGATTATACATATGGCCATGTTCACCTCCTCCAGCGGCTTAACAACACACTGCCACACTGCTGAGTAGGTGATTTTACCCCTAACACTATGCACTGACTGACTTCTACCGCCGCTGCCTCCGTGAACCTGTGCACTGCTATTTCCCGGGCAGGTAGGCTCCTGCAAAGCTGGTGGTCTACCCCGGGCACGTTTGTCTCCCGACCTCCCACTTCTGCCACCCTGCTGCCTCACTGGCAAGCTGCCACCCTCTTCTCCCGATGATGATGAAGCCATTTCGTCACTAGGCTCCCAATGTGCGATCAGCTACATCATCATCATCGAGTACTGTCTGCACTTCACTGAAGTCCTCAACCTCTGCCTCGCAACACCAGCTGCCACACCACTTTTCTTAACACTGCCAGAGGAAGCGGTGGATGTCTCCTCCAGATCTTGTCTGGGCAGTAGCTGCTGATTGTCCTCTAGTAGCTCGACCTCGCTGAAAAGTGGAGCTGAGCCTACGGCATATAATACTTCTCACGGTGAGGGAAAGGAAAATGACAGAGGAAGGTTCAGGACATGGCTCCCAGGCCATGCCAACTAAGCGTTGTGTCAGAGGAACCCTACAACTCTTGGCTGGGGGTGTCTGATGTCACTTGGGACGAAGTGGATGACCGAGTCAACCATTCAAGAACCGCTGGGTTGCTGGTCAAGACAAAACCGCTAGATGACACTGGGACCTCAGGCCTCTTGCTGTGACCCCTGCTGCCACGCCCCTTTACTCTGCTGCAACCTCTGCCTGCACCAGAAACATTTGGGCCTCTGCCACTCCCCTGTGCAGGGCCTGGCACTTCTCTGTTTGACACACTCTTATATCAAATAAATAAATAAAAAGTAAATTAAAACACCCCAAAAAACTCACTTTTCTCACTTCATCACACAACGGCTAATAAGCCCTTTTTTTTACCACTAAGGCTACTTTCGCACTTGCGTTCAGAGCAGATCCGTCTGGTGTCTGTACAGACGGACCCGCTCCTATAATGCAAACGCTTGCATCCGTTCAGAATGGATCCGTCTGTATAACTGTTTTTTTCAGATCTGATTTTTCACTTCGTGAAAACTCAGATCCGACAGTATATTCTAACACAGAGGCGTTCCCAAGGTGATGGGGACGCTTCAAGTTAAAATATACTAAAAGAACTGTGTACATGACTGCCCCCTGCTGCCTGGCAGGTGCTGCAATTTTAGAAGCATTATACTTACCTGCGATGTCTGTGACCGGCCGGGCGCTCCTCCTACTGGTAAGTGAAAGGTCTGTGCTATAAGCAATGCGCCGCACAGACCTTTCACTTACCAGTAGGAGGAGCACCGGGCCGGTCACAGACATTGCAGGTAAGTATAATGCTTCTAAAATTGCTAAGTAACCATGGCAGCCAGGAATGCAGTAGCATCCTGGTTGCCATGGTTACCGATCGGAGTCCCAGCGATTAAACTGGGACTCCAATCGGAACTCTCCGCTGCCACCAATGATGGGGGGTCGATCATTTTAATTAGGGGGAGGGGGGCCGGCCGCACTGGCCACCAATGAGTTAAAAACAGGGGGGGAGGGAGGGGGGGCCGGCCACACTGGCCACCAATGAGTTAAAAACAGGGGGGGAGGGAGAGGGGCCGGCCGCACTGGCCACCAATGAGTTAAAAACAGGGGGGGAGAAGGGGAGGGGGGTAGGGAGGGGGGAGTCTGCCCCCCCGCTGCCTGGCAGCACCTGCCAGGCAGCAGGGGGCAGTCATGTACACAGTTTTTTTTAGTATATTCTAACTTGAAGCGTCCCCATCACCATGGGAACGCCTCTGTGTTAGAATATACTGTCGGATCTGAGTTTCCGGATCTAACTCAAATCCGATGGTATATTCAAACATAGAGCCGTTCCCATGGTGATGGGGACGCTTCAAGTTAAAATATACCATCGGATTGGAGAAAACTCAGATCTGATGGTATATTAATAGGGACTCCTGACTTTACATTGAAAGTCAATGGGGGACGGATCCGTTTGCAATTGCACCATATTGTGTCAATGTCAAACGGATCTGTCCCCATTGACTTGCATTGTAAGTCTGGACGGATCCGTTTGGCTCCGCACGGCCAGGCGGACACGAAAATGCTGCAAGCTGCGTTCGGGTGTCCGCCTGCTGAGCGGAGGCCAAACTGTGCCAAACTGATGCATTCTGAGTGGATCCGCATCCACTCAGAATGCATTGGGGATGTACGGATCCGTTCGGGGCCGCTTGTGAGAGCCTTCAAACGGAACTCACAAGCGGAACCCCGAACGCAAGTGTGAAAGTAGCCTAATAAAAGCCAAAAAGGGCTGTAATTTTCTCACTTCACCACACAACGGCAAATACTTTTTTGTGGCACTAATACAAGCCAAAAAGGGATTTAGAACAGATAACTGCACTGCTGCATGGCAAATATATTTTTCCTTTTTCCACAAATACATGCCACAAAAGTCTTTAGAACATATAACAGGACTGCTGACCTGCAAATATATTTCTTCTTTTTCCACTAATACATGTCACAAAAGTCTTTAGTACAGATAACTGCACCGCTGTCCGGCAAATACCATGGGGGAAAGGGGGGAAAAGTGCCCCTGCGTCTTATAGGGCGAATGCTGGGAATTTACATCACAGTCTGCGATGCTGCAGCATCGCAGACTGCGATGTATTAGTGAGGAGGGAGGAGGGACTGTAGTAGGCGGGGAGAGCGACGGGGCCGTTCAGGCACTGTACTCTGGCCTCGCAGCTCAGTATGTACTGTATTATATGTAGTATTAATCATCAGATCTAAACTGAATAATGATGCGCTCCCCATGTGTACCGTACTTACCGGTACACACGTCACGCTCCTGTAGTAAGCACTAGCAGTTAGCAGGCAGGCCGGACAGTCGTAACTCACGGAGGTCACGTGCCTGCTCCGCCTACTTTATGAATGAAGTAGGCAGAGCAGGCCGTGACCTCAGTAAGTTACGGCCGTCCGGCCTGCCTGCTAGCTGCTAGTGCTTACTACAGGAGCGTGACATGCGTACCAGTAAGTACAGTACACATGGGGAGCAGGGTGAGCGCATCATTATTCAGTTTAGATCTGATGAGTAACACTACGTATAATACAGTACATACTGAGCTGCGGGGCCAGAGTACAGTGCCTGCACGGCCCCGCCGCTCTCCCCGCCTACTACAGTCCCTCCCTAGGAATCTGTGAATGGGATAATGATGGGGGGGGGGGTCTGTGGATGGCATTATGATGGGGGGATCTGTGGATGGGGCTGTTATGGGGGGATCTGTGGATGATACATATAGCAGTGTCATCCACAGATCCAGCACCCCATAACAGTGCCATTCACAGATCCCCCCACCATCATAATGCCATCCACAGATCCCCCCACCATCATAATGCTATCCACAGATCCCACCCACCATCATAATGCCATCCACAGCTCCCCCCATAACAGTGCCATCCACAGATCCCACATAACAGTGCCATCCACAAATCCCCCACCCCATAACAGTGCATCATCCACAGATCCCCCATAATAGTGTCATGCACAGACCGCCATTAGTTCAAACCCACCAAAAGCACACCTTTTGGTTAAAAATATTTTTTTTCTTATTTTCCTCCTAAAAAACCTAGGTGCGTCTTATGGGCCGGTGCATCTTATATTGCGAAAAATACTGTATATTTCTTCTTTTTCCACTAATACACGCCACAAAAGGCTTTAGAACAGATAACAGCACTGCTGAACGACAAATGTATTTTTTCTTTTTCCACTAATACACACCACAAAAGGCTTTAAAACATATAACTGCACCGCTGAACGGCAAATATATTTTTTTTCCACTAATACATGCCACAAAAATCTTTAGAACAGATAACTGCACCGCTGAACAGCAAATATATATTTTCTTTTTCCACTAATACATGACACAAAAGGTTTTAAAGCATATAAATGCAAAGCTGAACTGCAAATATATTTTTAATTTGCCACTAATACACACCCCAAAAGGTTTTAGAACAGATAACTACACCGCTGAACGGCAAATATATATATTTTTTCTACTAATACATGCCACAAAAGACTTTAGAACAGATAACTGCACTGCTGACTGGCAAATATATTTTTTCTTTTTCCACTAATACACGCCACAAAAGGCTTTAGAACATATAAATGCACTGCTTACCGGCAAATATATATTTTCTTTTTCCATTAAGGCTACTTTCACACTAGCGTTCGGAGCGGATCCGTCTGATGTTTCATCAGACGGATCCGCTCCGATAATGCAGACGTTCGCATCCGTTCACCCACCACTGGAACAGGCCACTGTCACACATTTAGGCCCAGGCACCCAGGCAGAGGAGAGAGGTCCCGTAACAGAGAATCTGGCCTTATGTCAGCGCAGAATCTGTATTCATGTCATAGCAGAGAATCAGGCTTCACGTCACCCACCACTGGAACAGGCCACTGTCACACATTAAGGCCCAGGCACCCAGGCAGAGGAGAGAGGTCCCGTTACAGAGAATCTGGCCTTATGTTAGCGCAGAATCTGTCTTCATGTCATAGCAGAGAATCAGGCTTCACGTCACCCGCCACTGGAACAGGCCACTGTCACACATTTAGGCCCAGGCACCCAGGCAGAGGAGAGAGGTCCTGTAACAGAAATTCTGGCCTTATCTCAGCGCAGAATCTGTATTCATGTCATAGCAGAGAATCAGGCTTCACGTCACCCACCACTGGAACAGGCCACTGTCACACATTTAGGCCCGGCACCCAGACAGAGGAGAGGTTCATTCAACTTTGGGTTGCCCCGCAATATAATGGTAAAATGAAATTAAATATAGTATTGAATGAGGAAGTGCCCTGGAGTAGAATAATATATTGTTAAGGGGAGGTAGTTAATATCTAATCTGCACAAGGGATGGACAGGTCCTGTGGGATCCATGCCTGGTTCATTTTTATGAACGTCAGCTTGTCCACATTGGCTGTAGACCGGCGGCTGCGTTTGTCTGTAATGACGCCCCCTGCCATGCTGAATACACGTTCAGACAAAACGCTGGCCGCCGGGCAGGCCAGCACCTCCAAGGCATAAAAGGCTAGCTCTGGCCACGTGGACAATTTGGAGACCCAGAAGTTGAATGGGGCCGAACCATCAGTCAGTACGTGGAGGGGTGTGCACAGGTACTGTTCCACCATGTTAGTGAAATGTTGCCTCCTGCTAACACGTTCCGTATCAGGTGGTGGTGCACTTAGCTGTGGCGTGTTGACAAAACTTTTCCACATCTCTGCCATGCTAACCCTGCCCTCAGAGGAGCTGGGCGTGACACAGCTGCGTTGGCGACCTCTTGCTCCTCCTCTGCCTTCGCCTTGGGCTTCCACTGGTTCCCCTGTGACATTTGGGAATGCTCTCAGTAGCGCGTCTACCAACGTGCGCTTGTACTCGCGCATCTTCCTATCACGCTCCAGTGTAGGAAGTAAGGTGGGCACATTGTCTTTGTACCGGGGATCCAGCAGGGTGGCAACCCAGTAATCCGCACACGTTAAAATGTGGGCAACTCTGCTGTCGTTGCGCAGGCACTGCAGCATGTAGTCGCTCATGTGTGCCAGGCTGCCCAGAGTTAAGGACAAGCTGTCCTCTGTGGGAGGCGTATCTTCATCGTCCTGTGTTTCCCCCTAGCCACGCACCAGTGATGGGCCCGAGCTGCTTTGGGTGCCACCCCGCTGTGAACATGCTTCATCCTCATCCTCCTCCACCTCCTCCTCATCCTTGTCCTCCTCGTCCTCCAGTAGTGGGCCCTGTCTGGCCACATTTGTACCTGGCCTCTGGTGTTGAAAAAAACCTCCCTCTGAGTCACTTCGAAGAGACTGGCCTGAAAGTGCTAAAAATGACCCCTCTTCCTCCTCTTCCTCCTGGGCCACCTCCTCTTCCATCATCGCCCTAAGTGTTTTCTCAAGGAGACATAGAAGTGGTATTGTAACGCTGATAACGGCGTCATCGCCACTGGCCATGTTGGTGGAGTACTCGAAACAGCGCAACAGGGCACACAGGTCTCGCATGGAGGCCCAGTCATTGGTGGTGAAGTGTGTCTGATCCGCAGTGCGACTGACCCGTGCGTGCTGCAGCTGAAACTCCACTATGGCCTGCTGCTGCTCGCACAGTCTGTCCAGCATATGCAAGGTGGAGTTCCACCTGGTGGGTACGTCGCATATGAGGCGGTGAGCGGGAAGGCCGAAGTTACGCTGTAGCGCAGACAGGCGAGCAGCGGCAGGGTGTGAACGCCTGAAGCGCGAATAGACAGCCCGCACTTTATGCAGCAGCTCTGACATGTCGGGGTATTTACGAATGAACTTCTGCACCACCAAATTCAGCACATGCGCCAGGCAAGGGATGTGCGTCAAACCGGCTAGTCCCAGAGCTGCAACGAGATTTCGCCCATTATCGCACACCACCAGGCCGGGCTTGACGCTCACCGGCAGCAACCACTCGTCGGTCTGTTGTTCTATACCCCCCCACAACTTCTGTGCGGTGTGGGGCCTGTCCCCCAAACATATGAGTTTCAGAACGGCCTGCTGACGTTTACCCCGGGCTGTGCTGAAGTTGGTGGTGAAGGTGTGTGGCTGACTGGATGAGCAGGTGGAAGAAGAGGAGGAGGAAGCTGAGTAGGAGGAGGAGGAGACAGGAGGCAAAGAATGTTGCCCTGCGATCCTTGGCGGCGGAAGGACGTGCGCCAAACAGCTCTCCGCCTGGGGCCCAGCCGCCACTACATTTACCCAGTGTGCAGTTAAGGAGATATAGCGTCCCTGGCCGTGCTTACTGGTCCACGTATCTGTGGTTAGGTGGACCTTGCCACAGATGGCGTTGCGCAGTGCACACTTGATTTTATCGGACACTTGTTTGTGCAGGGAAGGCACGGCTCTCTTGGAGAAGTAGTGGCGGCTGGGAACAACATACTGTGGGACAGCAAGCGACATGAGCTGTTTGAAGCTGTGTGTGTCCACCAGCCTAAATGACAGCATTTCATAGGCCAGTAGTTTAGAAATGCTGGCATTCAGGGCCAGGGATCGAGGGTGGCTAGGTGGGAATTTACGCTTTCTCTCAAATGTTTGTGAAATGGAGAGCTGAACGCTGCCGTGTGACATGGTTGAGATGCTTGGTGACGCAGGTGGTGGTGTTGGTGGTACATCCCATGTTTGCTGGGCGGCAGGTGCCAACGTTCCTCCAGAGGCAGAGGAAGAGGCCGAGGCGGCGGCAGCAGCAGCAGAAGAGGCCGAGGCGGCGGCAGCAGCAGAAGAGGCCGAGGCGGCAGCAGCAGAAGAGGCAGCAGGGGGAGCCTGAGTGACTTCATTGTTTTTAAGGTGTTTACTCCACTGCAGTTCATGCTTTGCATGCAGGTGCCTGGTCATGCAGGTTGTGCTAAGGTTCAGAACGTTAATGCCTCGCTTCATGCTCTGATGGCACAGCGTGCAAACCACTCGGGTCTTGTCGTCAGCACATTGTTTGAAGAAGTGCCATGCCAGGGAACTCCTTGAAGCTGCCTTTGGGGGGCTCGGTCCCAGATGGAGGCGGTCAGTAGCAGGCGGAGTCTCTTGGCGGCGGGTGTTCTGATTTTGCCCACTGCTCCCTCTTTTGCTACGCTGTTGGCTCGGTCTCACCACTGCCTCTTCCTCCGAACTCTGAAAGTCAGTTGCACGACCTTCATTCCATGTGGGGTCTAGGACATCATCGTCCCCTGCATCGTCTTCCACCCAGTCTTGACCCCTGACCTCCTGTTCAGTCTGCACACTGCAGAAAGACGCAGCAGTTGGCACCTGTGTTTCGTCATCATCAGAGACGTGCTGAGGTGGTATTCCCATGTCCTCATCATCAGGAAACATAAGTGGTTGTGCGTTAGTGCATACTATCTCTTCAACCCCTGGTGAAGAGCTAGGTGGATGCCCTTGGGAAACCCTGGCAGCAGAGTCTTCAAACAGCATAAGAGACTGCTGCATAACTTGAGGCTCAGACAGTTTCCCTGATATGCATGGGGGTGATGCGACAGACTGATGGGCTTGGTTTTCATGCGCCATCTGTGCGCTTTCTGCAGAAGACTGTGTGGGAGATAATGCGAACGTGCTGGATGCCCTTTCGGCCACCCAATTGACTAATGCCTGTACCTGCTCAGGCCTTACCATCCTTAGAACGGCATTGGGCCCCACCAAATATGGCTGTAAATTCTGTCAGCTACTGGGTCCTGAGGTAGTTGGTACACTAGGACGTGTGGCTGTGGCAGAACGGCCATGTCCTCTCCCAGCACCAGAGGGTCCACTAACACCACCACGACCATGTCCACGTCCGCATCCGCGTCCCTTATTAGATGTTTTCCTCATTGTTCCCGTTTACCACAATTTTGAAAATGGCAAATTTGGGAATAGTTTTTCAACCCAGAAAAACTACAAATAACTTGACCAGCTAAAACAGTACAGATTTGCTTGAATAGAAATGTGAGACCTGTTTTTTTTTGCACTGTGTGACAGGTTAAGGTTTAATCTCAGAATCAGACTTCTATCTGCACGGTAGCGTGTGTCTTAGGTTTTTCTGAATGACACTATCAGTACCTTCAATGTAAGATATTCTTTTTGGGATAGATTTAAAGTAGGCCTCAAATACCAGAAACTAGTTATTTTGAGAATGGCAAATTTGGGAATAGTTTTTCAACCCAGAAAAAAAATAGGGCTTTTACGGTCGCTACAAATAACTTGACCAGATAAAACAGTACAGATTTGGTTAAATAGAGATGTGAGGCCTGTTTTTTTTTTGCGCTGTGTGACAGGTATAGGTTTAATCACAGAATCAGACTTCTATCAGCACGCTAGCGTGTGTCTTAGGTTTTTCTGAATGACACTATCAGTACCTTCAATGTAAGATATTCTTTTTGGGATAGATTTCAAGTAGGCCTCAAATACCAGAAACTAGTTATTTTGAGAATGGCAAATTTGGGAATGGTTTTTCAACCCAGAACAAAAAGTGTGCTTTTACGGTCATTACAAATAACTTGACCAGCTAAAACAGTGCAGATTTGGTTGAATAGAGATGTGAGACCTGTTTTTTTTTGCACTGTGTGACAGGTATAGGTTTAATCACAGAATCAGACTTCTATCTGCACGCTAGCGTGTGTCTTAGGTTTTTCTGAATGACACTATCAGCACCTTCAATGTAAGATATCCTTTTTGGGATAGATTTCAAGTAGGCCTCAAATACCAGAAACTAGTTATTTTGAGAATGGCAAATTTGGGAATAGTTTTTCAACCCAGAAAAAAAATAGGGCTTTTACGGTCACTACAAATAACTTGACCAGATAAAACAGTACAGATTTGGTTAAATAGAGATGTGAGGCCTGTTTTTTTTTTGCGCTGTGTGACAGGTATAGGTTTAATCACAGAATCAGACTTCTATTAGCACGCTAGCGTGTGTCTTAGGTTTTTCTGAATGACACTATCAGTACCTTCAATGTAAGATATTCTTTTTGGGATAGATTTCAAGTAGGCCTCAATTACCAGAAACTAGTTATTTTGAGAATGGAAAATTTGGGAATAGTTTTTCAACCCAGAAAAAAAATAGGGCTTTTACGGTCGCTACAAATAACTTGACCAGATTAAACAGTACAGATTTGCTTGAATAGAAATGTAAGACCAGTTTTTTTTTGCACTGTGTGACAGGTTAAGGTTTAATCTCAGAATTAGACTTCTATCTGCACGGTAGCGTGTGTCTTAGGTTTTTCTGAATGACACTATCAGTACCTTCAATGTAAGATATCCTTTTTGGGATAGATTTCAAGTAGGCCTCAAATACCTGAAACTAGTTATTTTGAGAATGGCAAATTTGGGAATAGTTTTTCAACCCAGAAAAAAAATAGGGCTTTTACGGTCGCTACAAATTACTTGACCAGATTAAACAGTACAGATTTGCTTGAATAGAAATGGGAGACCTGTTTTTTTTTGCACTGTGTGACAGGTTAAGGTTTAATCTAAGAATCAGACTTCTATCTGCACGCTAGCGTGTGTCTTAGGTTTTTCTGAATGACACTATCAGTACCTTCAATGTAAGATATTCTTTTTGGGATAGATTTCAAGTAGGCCTCAAATACCAGAAACTAGTTATTTTGAGAATGGCAAATTTGGGAATGGTTTTTCAACCCAGAACAAAAAGTGTGCTTTTATGGTCACTACAAATAACTTGACCAGCTAAAACAGTACAGATTTGGTTAAATAGAGATGTGAGGCCTGTTTTTTTTTTGCGCTGTGTGACAGGTATAGGTTTAATCACAGAATCAGACTTCTATCAGCACGCTAGCGTGTGTCTTAGGTTTTTCTGAATGACACTATCAGTACCTTCAATGTAAGATATTCTTTTTGGGATAGATTTCAAGTAGGCCTCAAATACCAGAAACTAGTTATTTTGAGAATGGCAAATTTGGGAATGGTTTTTCAACCCAGAACAAAAAGTGTGCTTTTACGGTCATTACAAATAACTTGACCAGCTAAAACAGTGCAGATTTGGTTGAATAGAGATGTGAGACCTGTTTTTTTTTGCACTGTGTGACAGGTATAGGTTTAATCACAGAATCAGACTTCTATCTGCACGCTAGCGTGTGTCTTAGGTTTTTCTGAATGACACTATCAGCACCTTCAATGTAAGATATCCTTTTTGGGATAGATTTCAAGTAGGCCTCAAATACCAGAAACTAGTTATTTTGAGAATGGCAAATTTGGGAATAGTTTTTCAACCCAGAAAAAAAAGTGTGCTTTTACGGTCACTACAAATAACTTGACCAGCTAAAACAGTACAGATTTGGTTGAATAGAAATGTCAGGTCTATTTTTTAGGCGCTGGGTGACAGGCTCAACTTGCCCCTGATGTAATATATGGCCAAAAAATAACCACACTGTTGATGGTTAAATGCACTTGGGTGACACAGGCTCAGCCTGCACCAGATGTAGTATATGGCCAAAAAATAATCAGACTGTTGATGGTTAAATGCACTTGGGTGACACAGGCTAAGCCTGCACCAGATGTAGTATATGGCCAAAAAATAATCAGACTGTTGATGGTTAAATGCACTTGGGTGACACAGGCTCAGCCTGCACCAAATGTAGTATATGGCCAAAAAATAATCAGACTGTTGATGGTTAAATGCACTTGGGTGACACAGGCTCGGCCTGCAGCTGATGTAGTAAATGGCCAAAAAATAATCAGACTGTTGATGGTTAAATGCACTTCGGTGACACAGGCTCAGCCTGCAGCTGATGTAGGATATAGCACA
This sequence comes from Bufo bufo, assembly GCF_905171765.1. NCBI lineage: Eukaryota > Metazoa > Chordata > Amphibia > Anura > Bufonidae > Bufo > Bufo bufo. Next base: position 531,165,780 of record NC_053391.1, on the reverse strand, counting down.
AAATAACCACACTATCGATGGTTAAATACACTTGGTGATAGCTTGTGCTGGTGCACCACAAGTCACAAAATGGCCGCCGATCACCCCAGAAAAAAAGTGATCTAAAAACGCTCTGGGCAGCCTCTAAAAAGTGAGCAAGTCAATAATAGCACTTCAATGATCCACAGCTGCAAATCGATCACAGAATGAAGTCTTTTGGAGGAGTTAATCTGCCTAATCTCGCCCTAACGTCGCAGCTGCAACCTCTCCCTACACTGATCATAGCAGAGTAACGTGCGGCGCTACGTGACTCCAGCTTAAATAGAGGCTGGGTCACATGCTGCACTGGCCAATCACAGCCATGCCAATAGTAGGCATGGCTGTGATGGCCTCTTGGGCCAAGTAGTATGACGCTTGTTGATTGGCTGCTTTGCAGCCTTTCAAAAAGCGCCAAGAAAGCGCCGAATACCGAACCCGAACACGGACTTTTACGAAAATGTTCGGGTTCGGGTCCGTGTCACGGACACCCCAAAATTCGGTACGAACCCGAACTATACAGTTCGGGTTCGCTCATCCCTACTTCTTATATATATACAGTACAGACCAAAAGTTTGGACACACCTTCTCATTCAAAGAGTTTTCTTTATTTTTATGACTATGAAAATTGTAGATTCACACTGAAGGCATCAAAACTATGAAACAACTGAAAATATATAATATTCTAGGTTCTTCAAAGTAGCCACCTTTTGCTTTGATTACTGCTTTGCACACTCTTGGCATTCTCTTGATGAGCTTCAAGAGGTAGTCCCCTGAAATGGTTTTCACTTCACAGGTGTGCCCTGTCAGGTTTAATAAGTGGGATTTCTTTCCTTATAAATGGGGTTGGGACCATCAGTTGCGTTGAGGAGAAGTCAGGTGGATACACAGCTGATAGTCCTACTGAAAAAGCAGCTAAGTAAAGAAAAACGAGTTGCCATCATTACTTTAAGAAATGAAGGTCAGTCAGTCAGCCGACAAATTAGGAAAACTTTGAAAGTAAGGGCTATTTGGCCATGAAGGAGAGTGATGGGGTGCTGTGCCAGATGACCTGGCCTCCACAGTCACCGGACCTGAACCCAATCGAGATGGTTTGGGGTGAGCTGGACCGCAGAGTGAAGGCAAAAGGGCCAACAAGTGCTAAGCATCTCTGGGAACTCCTTCAAGACTGTTGGAAGACCATTTCAGGTGACTACCTCTTGAAGCTCATCAAGAGAATGCCAAGAGTGTGCAAAGCAGTAATCAAAGCAAAAGGTGGCTACTTTGAAGAACCTAGAATATGACATATTTTCAGTTGTTTCACACTTGTTTGCTATGTATATAATTCCACATGTGTTAATTCATAGTTTTGATGCCTTCATAGTCATGAAAATAAAGAAAACTCTTTGAATGAGAAGGTGTGTCCAAACTTTTGGTCTGTACTGTATATATATATATATATATATATATATAGTCCAAAAAATCACAGGACAGCACTCCCAGCTTCAGGTAAAGTAGGTGCCAGCGTATTGGCCTTGGTCCTAAGGTCCAAACACAATCCAAATAAGTATAACGCAGCACTCCTTAGATAAAAAAGTAAAAAAAATTGATATTTATTCAACACATGTTGATAAAGGCAACGTTTCAGCTCTTTTACAGAGCCATTCTCAAGCCAAGAATATATAGTGTGTGTGTGTGTGTGTGTAATTTTAGATTTCTTAAAGAGGTTTGCTGAATTTAACAGTTAGGTCCATATATATTTTGTTTTGTACATTACCACAATGGATTTTGAACAAAACAATTCAGATGCAGTTGAAGTTCCGACTTTCAGCTTTAATTCAGTAGATTGAACAAAATGATTGCATAAAAATGTGAGGAACTAAAGCATTTTTTAAACTCGATCCCTTCTTTTCAGGGGCTCATAAGTAATCGGACAAATTAAATAATTGTAAATAAAGTGTTCATTTCTAATATTTGGTTGAAAACCCTTTGTTGGCAATGACTGCCTGAAGTCTTGAACTCATGGACTTCACCAGACGCTGTGTTTCCTTTTTTTATTGCTCTGCCAGGCCTTTACTTAAGCTGTTTTCAATTACTATTTGTTTGTGGGCCTTTCTGTCTGAAGTTTAGTCTTTAACAAGTGAAATACATGCTCTATTGGGTTCAGATCAGGTTACTGACTTCAAGAATATTCAACTTCTTTGCTTTAATAAACTCCTGGGTTGCTTTGGATTTATGTTTTGAGTCATTGTCCATCTGTATTATGAAACACCGACCAATCATTTTGGTTGCATTTGGCTGGATTTGAGCACACAGTATGCCTCTGAAGACCCCAGAATTCATCAAGCTGCTTCTGTCCTGTGTCATATCATCAATAAACACTAGGGACCCAGTGAAATTGGTAGCCATGCATGCACAAGTCATCAAACTGCCTCCGCCGTGTTTTACAGATGATGTGGTATGCTTTGGATCATAAGCTCTAACATGCCTTCGCCATACTTTTTTCTTTTCATCATTCTGGTAGAGGTTGATCTTGGCTTCATCTGTCCAAAGAATGTTCTTCCAGAAGTGTGCTGGTTTTTTAACATGTTTTTCTTTTAGCAAAGTCCAATCTAGCCTTCATATTCTTGAGTAGCTTGCACAGTGCAGTGAACCCTCTGTATTTACTTTCATGCAGTCTTCTCTTATGGTAGATTTGGATATTGATACACCTATATCCTGGAGAGTGTTCACCACTGTTGTCTTCCATGGGCATCCAGGTATTTTTGCATTGTTGAGGTCACCAGTGTTTTCTTTCTCAGGATGTACCAAACTGTAGATTTTGCCACTCCTAATAGAGTAGCAATTTCTAGGATTTTTTTTTCTATTTTCGCAGATGAAGGATGGCTTGTTTCACCTTCAAGGAGAGCTCCTTTGACAGCATGTTTACTTCTCAGCAAAATCTTCAAAATGTAAGTACTACACCTCAAATCAACTCCAGGCCTTTTATGTGCTTAATTGAGAATGAAATAATGAAAGAATTGCCCACACCTGCCCATGAAACAGCCTTTGAGTCAATTGTCCGATTACTTTTGGTCCCTTTAAATACAGGGTGCCACATGTAAAGGAGGTGAAACTCATAAACCCTTCATCCAATATTAATATGGATATCCTGAAATTAAATCTAAAAGTCTTGACTTTATTTCCATGTCTATTATATAATTATAACTTGAATATGTTTTAGTAGACAGAAAAAAAAAAATGTGTGTCAGTGTCCAAATATATATGGGCCTAACTGTATATATTGATCTTCAAGATAGGTCACTTGAATGAGAGGCAAGCTGCAGTACCCCAGCAGGGCTTATTCCACTGCATAGTTCCAGCAATAGAGTCACATTGGACAGCAAGGAAATGTAACCTTCAATCTTTGACATGTTATAGTCCATCCAGTGGATAATTAACTTAAAACACCAATTCTAGGTGGTGTTAACAGTGGGCAATCCCAATGGATGGTGGTATGTTTTAATCTCAAACCATTTAATATGATTAGGGAAGATCGAAGCTCAAAACTTCAGTTTAATGCTATACGGCGATCCGTCTCTGTACAGCATTAAAATGTATGAACTCTGACACCTCATGAGAATAACTCACTTTGCCTCTTCGGAGGCTGTACATTTTAATGCTGTACAGAGACGGATCGCCATACAGCAATAAACCTAGGTTTTGAGGAAAGCGACTTCGGATCTAGGATCCGAATCTCTCTTCTCTCATCCCTAAATATGATAGATGTGACCAATATTTATCTATGCAGGATTAAATCTTGCACTAAACGCCGTCAGACAAACATACTTCAAGATGAATAAGAAAGTGCTTAAAAAATGGAGCAAGTTATTCAACATGTCCAGTACCACATTTACTATTTTTATCACCATACCAGAATAATTTAAGGTTTCTCCTAACTATAAATAAACGCATAAAAAACATACATCAGAATAAGCATATCATTTGAACTCATGCTATAATTTCAATTAAAGTGGTCACCCAGGATTTAAATATTAATGACCAATCCTCAGGATAGGTCACCTATATCTGTTCAGCACTGTGGTCTATTCCTAGTACACTATGCATAGTGCCACAATTTTGCAGCTCAATACCCATTTCTTACATAGTACGGAGCTGCAGAAGGGCCATGTGACTGATGAACACAATGTCACAGATAGGCACCCGAGTGCTACGTCCCTTCCAATAGCTGATCGGTGGAGGCCTCTGGCTCTGGATTGATGACCTATCCTGAGGTTGACCGTGAGTCTTTAAACCACCTACTGACATAGGATAAAAAAATTTCATGGGTTCTTGGCTTTTTCCGTATTGTTACTCTGTGCTCGGAAATTAACTAGTGGTTATACAAGGAGATAAAATGGCATCTACCATTGAGACCACCAGATCATTTGTTTATTGTATGCAAATTGTCTATAAAATATCAAGAATTATCCACATCTGGTTAAATGCCATAAAAGTTTTAATTTAAATTCACTTTGCAATTCAATTCACTTATTTCTAGTGATTAATATGAAAGTTGCAAATGATGACATACCTAAAGATAAGTCTCCTCAATTATACAGTAAGCTGATTCATTAATGAATTCATCTACAACGTATCCGAGATTTGGAAGCCTCTATATCTAATAGCTTCCAACAAACAGTTAGCAATGGCAGTGTTATTTATCTGAATATAAACATAGCTGTGAGGGCAGTGTTGAATTATATTGTTTGCAACCAAAACACGCTAGTTTACCCTTGACTTTAACAAAGCTAGTTAAATAAAGCCTGCCACACCAACTGTTTCATGCATCTTTCCAGTTTACGCAGGCATATTTGTAATGCAATTTCAAATACCCTTAGAATTTCTATTCTTAGCCAGCACGCGGACTGAAACATGTCACGAAGCTTGGGCCCATCCTGCAGGGAATGCCATATGTTATATCTGTATGATTCAGTAAATTGATTTTGGTCAGATCAGATATAATTCTGGCAATCTCTTTCATACTCAATGCTTCTAAATCGTATTCAGTTGGTTTTACAGACAAGAAAAACAATAAAGTTTTTTACTCCCTGCTGTTAGCCAACAAGCTTTCAGAAGAGACTTAGGGGGCTATTTATAAAGGTCCACAAAATCTCAAAAATAACATATTGCTTTATTATTACTATTATTAGTTTTCACTCTACTTTCCTTGCATTGTATGCCAAGAAGTCTTGTTTCCAGCCTAGTTTAATATAAAAATCATCACAATGTTTAAATGCTTTCTTGTAATGTATTAAAGCTCTAATTGTGAGTGATGTTTTGAAAGGTCAGCTTATTGTTGTATGTTAAACACACTTAATGTTCCCAATTTTATTATAAAAAGACATAAGTCACATGTTCTCCACCGCATCAACGGTTGCCAAAGACCTCTTCCCATCTGAAGCTATTGCACATGAAATAGTCATTTCTAAACTTCAAGTGGTTGTATCACCTCCCGGGTGTTTTTTCTGGGCTGCAGGAAGCTGTTTTTCTTCCTTTGAATGATTGCACAGGCAAGCGGCACTGGGATAATGCATTCCCACTCCCTGCCTGCGCATGTGCGCTCCCGAGTAGAGATATCCCAAACTATTCTGCGGCGAATAGTTCCCGGCGAACATAGCTTGTTCGCGTTCGCCGCGGCGGGCGAACATATGCGATGTTCGGTCCGCCTCCTATTCGTCATCATTGTGTAAACTTTGACCCTGTACTTCACAGTCAGCAGACACATTCCAGCCAATCAGTAGCATACCCTCCCTCCCAGACCCTCCCACCTCCTGGAAAGCATCCATTTTAGATTCATTCGGAATCTGCATTCTTAGTGAGAGGAGGGACAGTGCTGCTGCTGATGATTCAATAGGGAAATCGATAGCTAGGCTAGTGTATTCAGTGTCCACTACAGTCCTGAAAGACTCATCTGATCTCTGCTGTAAGGACAGCACCCCAAAAAGCCCATCATTCTGCTTTTTTTTCCCTGTGTAATCTAATTGCAGTTGCCTGCCTGCCAGCGTGTGTGTCAGGCTCACAGCGTATACTGTGCCCACTTGCCCAGTGCCACCACTCATATCTGGTGTCACAGTAGCTTGCATTTAAAAAAAGAAATAACATTTTTTGACTGTAATATAATAGCAGTCAGTTGCCGACACGCGCGTGTGTTTCATGCCCTGCAAGTGCATAGTGTCACCAACGCAACTCATATCTAGTGTCACATTCGATTACATTTAAAGAAAAACTACAATTTTGACTGTGAATAAATAGCAGTCAGTTGCACACACGTGTTTGTGTGTTTAAAGGGTTTCTACCACCAGAAATACTGTCATGTAGCTGACTGACATTAGCGATGCGCTAATGTCAGCACTACATAACAGTATGTTTCTAACATTAGTCCCTGCAGCCGTTTTTGCTAAAAAAGCACTTTTATTATATGCTAATGAGCCTCTAGGTGCTATGTGGATGTAAAATCAGCACCTAGAGGCTCCGTCCACTCACCTATTATGCCGCCCAGGTCCAGTGTTGTGCCCGCCCAGCTCCTCTTGATTGATGGCACGGTCCGCCGCATCGCTGCCGAAATCCCGCACCTGCGCCTTTCACTTCTGTCTTCAGCGCAGGCGCAGTGAGTGAATGATGCGATCCTGGTGACGGATTCCTCACGGTGCCTGCGCCGATTACGTCACAGTGAGGAAGCCGGCATCAGGAGAGCGGCCTTCACTTACTGCGAAGACAGAAGTGAACGGCGCAGGTGCGGGATTTCGGCAGCGATGCGGCGGACCGTGCCATCGATCAAGAGGAGCTGAGCGGACACAACACTGGACCAAGGCGGGATAAAGCGTGAGTGGACGGAGCCTCTATGTGCTGATTTTACGCCCACATAGCACCTAGAGGCTCATTAGCATATTATAAAAGTGTTTTTTTTTTAACAAAAACTGCTGCAGGGACTAACGTTAGAAACATACTGTTATGTAGTGCTGAAATTAGCACATCGCTAATGTCAGTCAGCTACAGTACATAACAGTATTTCTGGTGGTAGAAACCCTTTAAACACACAAACACGTGTGGTAGAAACCCTTTAAGGCCCAGCTGCCAGTGCATAGTGTCACTTCAGCGCCATTCATTTCTGGTGTCACATTCGATTACATTTAAAGAAAAACAACAATTTTGACTGTGAATAAATAGCAGTCAGTTGCACACACGTGTTTGTGTGTTTAAGGCCCAGCTGCCAGTGCATAGTGTCACTTCAGCGCCATTCATATCTGGTGTCACAGTAGCTTGCACGCATAGTACAACTTAACTAATCTAAAAAAAATGACAGGCAGAGGCAGGCCACCCTAGCAGGGGCCGTCGTGGTCGTGGTGCTGTGATTCCCTTTGGCCCTAGAATAATGCCCAGTGTTCAGAGGCCACGTACCCTGAAATCGAAAAGTTCTGAGGACATAGTTGACTGGCTAACACAGGACACCCAATCTTCTACAGCTTCCGCTCGGAACCTTGACGCACCATCCTCCTCCAGCTTAGCTTCGGGCACCTCTCAAGTTACCACTCGCCCGCCTGCCGCCACCACCAACACTAGCACCACAGCCGCTTCACTTGATCTGTCAGAGGAGATATTTACACATCAGTTGGAAGAAATGAGTGATGAGCAACCATTATTGCCAGAGGATGTAGATAATGGATATGTCTCAGTCAGGCAGCATTACACACATGGACCCGCTGCTGCTTCCTTTGCTAAGTTGTCAGATAGACAATGGGCCCCAAACGCAGGCGGGGGGAGTATAGTTATTTAAAATGTAACTTTTAATAAAGTCAAAATATCAGACTAAAAGAACTCACTACATAGATAAGACATACATACACATAGACAACCAAATAATGGTGCCTGGCTGGTATAGACACAATTCTGTTCCGTCCGGGGAGACGTGAACAGTCTTACCAGACCCTTTGTAGATAGTGATAGAGGTCCTGGGTACAGGAGGCAGGAAGCGTTTCGATCAAGCCATGTGGGGATGGTTGCTGTGGTTGTAGAACCGTGTAGATGGAGCGATAGGAAGTGTCCTAATTGGCCCTGCCTCAGATGAAGGGGGCTATTATGCTGCTACCTATCTACACGGAGCACTCGCCTTGAGAAAGGCGACCCCGTCCGGTAGCCCCTCCCTATGATGGACCTCACCCTAGAACTACAGGAAAGATGCCAGTGGATTTGTTGATGGGGATGCTTCCGGGGGTCTCCCGACGTGGCACGTTTCTGTCCGTGACTCTTCAGGGAAAGACTGCAGGAAGACAGTGAGTGGAAGGCCGCAGGTATCTGGCCTGTGGCTCAATAACACACTGGGGATAAAGGAGACAAGCTAGAAAGCTTGTGTTCTGCTATCCTGGTGTAGGATGCAGTAATGCACTGGAGGGATAGTCCTGTGCTTGGCGGTCCGGGGGACACAGTGGTCCCAGGCAAAAGAAACCCTTCTGGTTTGGGGTGACAATGCAGTGAACCAGCCGCAGTGTTGTACCTCAGTACTGGGTTTTAAATAGTCGCGCCCCAGGTCCTTCGCCCCTCCTCCTCTGTGGCATCATCGCGGCGCAACGCCTACCTGAAGCGCCGCTCATACCCGGTCACGTGACCCCCGCGTAAGAGAACCTGCGCCGAGGCAACATCAACAGGGCAAGGGCGGACGCGGTCAGTGACGTCACACGTCAACAGTACCACGTGGGGTGGGCGGGATCGCGATAGGAGATGGGCGGGATCGAGGATCATCAGCCAATGGTAACAAACACAATGGTAAAGCCTTAGATCAGCTAATGGTATTTAGTGCAGGAGTCATAGGCAGGCAAGTGATCAATGCAGCAATTGTTGTCGGATCGACGCCGACAGGATGACATGAGGTCAAAGGTGAATGACAGTGTCCCGTTTACACAGGCACCATGCATTAGAAGCCAGATACTGGTTTAAGGAAGCGCTCTACAGGCTAGGGTCGCGCATTACGGGAGCATGCGCTACTCCAACGAGTTCAGAGGAGCGCTCAACAGACTAAGATCGCACATATCAGAAGCAGGCGCTAATCAGGATGTCATGAGCGCCTGCATATGCCGCCATCAGGGTCCAGATGCTATTGACAGTATAGACCAACGTGACCCCATATATAGCAGGGGTCAGACTAAACCAGAAACAGAAACAAAAACAAAAACAGAAGGCCGTATGCGCATTACAGAAGCAGGCTCTAATCATAATGGTTTTAAGGAAGCGCTCTACAGGCTAAAATCACACATTAGACAGTACAGAGGCTGGCGTTAATCAGGATCTCATGAGCACCTGCGTACGCCGCCACCAGGATCAAAATGCTAGTAACAATGTAGACTAACATGACCCTATGTACGGCAAGGGTATATGCCAGCCTCAATGTGTGCGCAGCGGTGTACAAAGGAGAGGGTGCCCCCAAAAGTAGGTTGGCGCAGGTTTAACGCCATATGCGCTAGTTGAGGTGCCCAGAGCCCTGGGTCAGCATCAAAGTAACGACAGTAACAGTGTAGCATAGAGTGGAACCACCAGCTCCATGACGATTAAACGCTGCCCCGGATCTTCCATCAAGCAGCAGCACTCTGGTAGATGAGGCATAAAGGTTTTCATTCTCAAAGAAAACAGGAGAAATTCAATCTCTCATTCATGCCCAGAGGTGCCGCTGTTTTAAGATTGAAGATCCAGCGTGCTTCGCGTTGGAGGAGGCTCTTATCCCAGTCCCCCCCTCTTGGAGGGGGTTTCACGAGATCAATGCCCATGAATTTCAGCCGGGCTTTGCCGTTGTGGTCGGTGTGCACATGTTTCGACACCGGGGTGTCCCTCTTGTGTGTCACGTCCCCCATGTGCTCGCCGATCCTCCTCCTAAATTCCCGTATGGTCTTTCCGACGTACTCCAGACCGCATTCACAGAGGATGCGATACACCACACCTCTAGATTTGCAATTGATAAAATGCGGGATGGAATACGTCTTGCCTGTGACCGAGCTGGTGAAGGATTTTGCAGTCATAATGTATTTGCAGGCAACACACCTGCCACACCTATGGCTACCTACCAAGTTGGACCGCAGCCATGTTAGTTTTGTACTGATGGATGAAAAATGACTGCGAACGAGTTTATCGCGCAGATTGGTACCTCGTCTGTATGTTATCTGTGGGCTGTCTGCTAATATGTCCAAAAGGTCGGGGTCCATTTTCAGGATCCCACAGTGGCGTCGTAAGATGTCCCTGACCTGACTTGAACCTCTGTCAAAAGTCGTGATGATACGTGACAGTTTGGTTGTAGGAGTGTTCGGCTGTTTCTTAACCACCTCCGGACCGCCTAACGCAGGATCGCGTTCCGGAGGTGGCAGCCCTGCGCAGAGTCACGCATATATGCGTCATCTCGCGATGGGCGAGATTTCCTGTGAACGCGCGCACACAGGCGCGCGCGCTCACAGGAACGGAAGGTAAGAGAGTTGATCTCCAGCCTGCCAGCGGCGATCGTTCGCTGGCAGGCTGGAGATGTGTTTTTTTTAACCCCTAACAGGTATATTAGACGCTGTTTTGATAACAGCGTCTAATATACCTGCTACCTGGTCCTCTGGTGGTCCCATTTGTTTGGATCGACCACCAGAGGACACAGGTAGCTCAGTAAAGTCCCACCAAGCACCACTACACTACACTACACCCCCCCCCGTCACTTATTAACCCCTTATTAGCCCCTGATCACCCCTGATCACCCCATATAGACTCCCTGATCACCCCCCTGTCATTGATCACCCCCCTGTCATTGATTACCCCCCTGTAAAGCTCCATTCAGATGTCCGCATGATTTTTACGGATCCACTGATAGATGGATCAGATCCGCAAAACGCATCCGGACGTCTGAATGAAGCCTTACAGGGGCGTGATCAATGACTGTGGTTATCACCCCATATAGACTCCCTGATCACCCCCCCTGTCATTGATTACACCCCTGTCATTGATCAACCCCCTGTAAAGCTCCATTCAGACGTCCGCATGATTTTTACGGATGCACTGATAGATGGATCCGATCCTCAAAACGCATCCGGACGTCTGAATGAAGCCTTACAGGGGCATGATCAATGACTGTGGTGATCACCCCATATAGACTCCCTGATCACCCCCCTGTAAAGCTCCATTCAGATGTCCTCATGATTTTTACGGATGCACTGATAGATGGATCCGATCCGCAAAACGCATCCGGACGTCTGAATGAAGCCTTACAGGGGCATGATCAATGACTGTGGTGATCACCCCATATAGACTCCCTGATCACCCCCCTGTAAAGCTCCATTCAGATGTCCGCATGATTTTTACGGATGCACTGATAGATGGATCCGATCCTCAAAACGCATCCGGACGTCTGAATGAAGCCTTACAGGGGCATGATCAATGACTGTGGTGATCACCCCATATAGACTCCCTGATCACCCCCCTGTAAAGCTCCATTCAGATGTCCGCATGATTTTTACGGATGCACTGATAGATGGATCCGATCCGCAAAACGCATCCGGACGTCTGAATGAAGCCTTACAGGGGCATGATCAATGACTGTGGTGATCACCCCATATAGACTCCCTGATCACCCCCCTGTCATTGATCACCCCCCTGTAAAGCTCCATTCAGATGTCCGCATGATTTTTACGGATGCACTGATAGATGGATCCGATCCGCAAAACGCATCCGGACGTCTGAATGAAGCCTTACAGGGGCATGATCAATGACTGTGGTGATCACCCCATATAGACTCCCTGATCACCCCCCTGTCATTGATCACCCCCCTGTAAAGCTCCATTCAGATGTCCGCATGATTTTTACGGATGCACTGATAGATGGATCCGATCCGCAAAACGCATCCGGACGTCTGAATGAAGCCTTACAGGGGCATGATCAATGACTGTGGTGATCACCCCATATAGACTCCCTGATCACCCCCCTGTCATTGATTACCCCCCTGTAAAGCTCCATTCAGATGTCCGCATGATTTTTACGGATGCACTGATAGATGGATCGGATCCGCAAAACGCATCCGGACGTCTGAATGAAGCCTTACAGGGGCGTGATCAATGACTGTGGTGATCACCCCATATAGACTCCCTGATCACCCCCCTGTCATTGATCAACCCCCCTGTCATTGATCAACCCCCCTGTCATTGATCACCCCCCCTGTCATTGATCACCCCCCTGTCATTGATCCCCCCCCCCCCCCTCTGTAAGGCTCCATTCAGATATTTTTTTGGCCCAAGTTAGCAGAATTTTTTTTTTTTTTTCTTACAAAGTCTCATATTCCACTAACTTGTGTCAAAAAATAAAATCTCACATGAACTCACCATACCCCTCACGGAATCCAAATGCGTAAAATTTTTTAGACATTTATATTCCAGACTTCTTCTCACGCTTTAGGGCCCCTAGAATGCCAGGGCAGTATAAATACCCCACATGTGACCCCATTTCGGAAAGAAGACACCCCCAGGTATTCCGTGAGGGGCATATTGAGTCCATGAAAGATTGAATTTTTTGTCCCAAGTTAGCGGAACGGGAGACTTTGTGAGAAAAAAATTAAAAATATCAATTTCCGCTAACTTGTGCCAAAAAAAAAAAATTTCTATGAACTCGCCATGCCCCTCATTGAATACCTTGGGGTGTCTTCTTTCCAAAATGGGGTCACATGTGGGGTATTTATACTGCTCTGGCATTCTAGGGGCCCCAAAGCGTGAGAAGAAGTCTGGTATCCAAATGTCTAAAAATGCCCTCCTAAAAGGAATTTGGGCACCTTTGCGCATCTAGGCTGCAAAAAAGTGTCACACATCTGGTATCGCCGTACTCAGGAGAAGTTGGGGAATGTGTTTTGGGGTGTCATTTTACATATACCCATGCTGGGTGAGAGAAATATCTTGGTCAAATGCCAACTTTGTATAAAAAAATGGGAAAAGTTGTCTTTTGCCAAGATATTTCTCTCACCCAGCATGGGTATATGTAAAATGACACCCCAAAACACATTCCCCAACTTCTCCTGAATACGGCGATACCACATGTGTGACACTTTTTTGCAGCCTAGGTGGGCAAAGGGGCCCATATTCCAAAGAGCACCTTTAGGATTTCACAGGTCATTTACCTACTTACCACACATTAGGGCCCCTGGAAAATGCCAGGGCAGTATAACTACCCCACAAGTGACCCCATTTTGGAAAGAAGACACCCCAAGGTATTCCGTGAGGGGCATGGCGAGTTCCTAGAATTTTTTATTTTTTGTCACAAGTTAGTGGAAAATGCTTATTTTTTTTTTTATTTTTTTTTTCATACAAAGTCTCATATTCCACTAACTTGTGACAAAAAATAAAAAGTTCCATGAACTCACTATGCCCATCAGCGAATACCTTGGGGTCTCTTCTTTCCAAAATGGGGTCACTTGTAGGGTAGTTATACTGCCCTGGCATTCTAGGGGCCCAAATGTGTGGTAAGGAGTTTGAAATCAAATTCTGTAAAAAATGACCTGTGAAATCCGAAAGGTGCTCTTTTGAATATGGGCCCCTTTGCCCACCTAGGCTTCAAAAAAGTGTCACACATCTGGTATCTCCGTAATCGGGAGAAGTTGGGGAATGTGTTTTGGGGTGTCATTTTACATATACCCATGCTGGGTGAGAGAAATATCTTGGCAAAAGACAACTTTTCCCATTTTTTTATACAAAGTTGGCATTTGACCAAGATATTTATCTCACCCAGCATGGGTATATGTAAAAAGACACCCCAAAACACATTCCTCAACTTCTCCTGAATACAGAGATACCAGATGTGTGACACTTTTTTGCAGCCTAGGTGGGCAAAGGGGCCCACATTCCAAAGAGCACCTTTCGGATTTCACAGGTCATTTACCTACTTACCACACATTTGGGCCCCTAGAATGCCAGGGCAGTATAACTACCCCACAAGTGACCCCATTTTGGAAAGAAGAGACCCCAAGGTATTCGCTGATGGGCATAGTGAGTTCATGGAAGTTTTTATTTTTTGTCACAAGTTTGTGGAATATGAGACTTTGTATGAAAAAAAAAATCAAAAAAAAAATCATCATTTTCCACTAACTTGTGACAAAAAATAAAAAATTCTAGGAACTCGCCATGCCCCTCACGGAATACCTTGGGGTGTCTTCTTTCCAAAATGGGGTCACTTGTGGGGTAGTTATACTGCCCTGGTATTCTAGGGGCCCAAATGTGTGGTAAGGAGTTTGAAATCAAATTCAGGAAAAAATGAGGAGTGAAATCCGAAAGGTGCTCTTTGGAATATGGGCCCCTTTGCCCACCTAGGCTGCAAAAAAGTGTCACACATCTGGTATCCCCGTACTCAGGAGAAGTTGAGGAATGTGTTTTGGGGTGTCTTTTTACATATACCCATGCTGGGTGAGATAAATATCTTGGTCAAATGACAACTTTGTATAAAAAAATGGGAAAAGTTGTCTTTTGCCAAGATATTTCTCTCACCCAGCATGGGTATATATAAAATGACACCCCAAAACACATTCCCCACCTTCTCCTGAGTACGGAGATACCAGATGTGTGACACTTTTTTGCAGCCTAGGTGGGCAAAGGGGCCCATATTCCAAAGAGCACCTTTCGGATTTCACAGGTCATTTTTTACAGAATTTGATTTCAAACTCCTTACCACACATTTGGGCCCCTAGAATGCCAGGGCAGTATAACTACCCCACAAGTGACCCCATTTTGGAAAGAAGAGACCCCAAGGTATTCGCTGATGGGCATAGTGAGTTCATAGAACTTTTTATTTTTTGTCACAAGTTAGTGGAATATGAGACTTTGTAAGAAAAAAAAAAAAAAAAAAAAATCATAATTTTCCGCTAACTTGTGACAAAAAATAAAAAGTTCTATGAACTCACTATGCCCATCAGCGAATACCTTAGGGTGTGTACTTTCAGAAATGGGGTCATTTGTGGGGTGTTTGTACTGTCTGGGCATTGTAGAACCTCAGGAAACATGACAGGTGCTCAGAAAGTCAGAGCTGCTTCAAAAAGCGGAAATTCACATTTTTGTACCATAGTTTGTAAACGCTATAACTTTTACCCAAACCATTTTTTTTTTACCCAAACATTTTTTTTTTATCAAAGACATGTAGAACTATAAATTTAGAGCAAAATTTCTATATGGATGTCGTTTTTTTTTGCAAAATTTTACTACTGAAAGTGAAAAATGTCATTTTTTTGCAAAAAAAATCGTTAAATTTCGATTAATAACAAAAAAAGTAAAAATGTCAGCAGCAATGAAATACCACCAAATGAAAGCTCTATTAGTGAGAAGAAAAGGAGGTAAAATTCATTTGGGTGGTAAGTTGCATGACCGAGCAATAAACGGTGAAAGTAGTGTAGGTCAGAAGTGTAAAAAGTGGCCTGGTCTTTCAGGGTGTTTAAGCACTGGGGGCTGAGGTGGTTAATTAGTAGGGTCGGTCTCTGTCGTTCTAAGGCCACTTTATAGGCGGCTCTTAAAATATAGTCCGGGTACCCCCTTAGTAGAAATCTGGCCCTTAGGTCCGCTGCCTGCGCCACAAAGTCCTTTTTGTCCGAACAATTCCTGCGTAGACGGAGGTATTGTCCTCTTGGTATCCCTCTCCTAAGTGGGAGAGGGTGACTGCTCTCCCATCTCAGGAGAGAGTTTGTCGCATTAGGTTTTCTGTGAATCGAGGTATCCAGTTCACCCCTATCATTCCTGGTAATTTTTATGTCCAGGAATGGTAGACAGGTTGGATGGGTCTCGAATGTAAACCTCATGCCAATGTCGTTCTGGTTTAGACAGGATAGGAACGACTCAAATTGAGAGGGGCTCCCATTCCAAAGGAAGGGATACAAAGAGGACAATACCTCAGTCTACGCAGGAATTGTTCGGACAAAAAGGACTTTGTGGCGCAGGCAGCGGACCTAAGGGCCAGATTTCTACTAAGGGGGTACCCGGACTATATTTTAAGAGCCGCCTATAAAGTGGCCTTAGAACGACAGAGACCGACCCTACTAATTAAGAAACAGCCGAACACTCCTACAACCAAACTGTCACGTATCATCACGACTTTTGACAGAGGTTCAAGTCAGGTCAGGGACATCTTACGACGCCACTGGGGGATCCTGAAAATGGACCCCGACCTTTTGGACATATTAGCAGACAGCCCACAGATAACATACAGACGAGGTACCAATCTGCGCGATAAACTCGTTCGCAGTCATTTTTCATCCATCAGTACAAAACTAACATGGCTGCGGTCCAACTTGGTAGGTAGCCATAGGTGTGGCAGGTGTGTTGCCTGCAAATACATTATGACTGCAAAATCCTTCACTAGCTCGGTCACAGGCAAGACGTATTCCATCCCGCATTTTATCAATTGCAAATCTAGAGGTGTGGTGTATCGCATCCTCTGTGAATGCGGTCTGGAGTACGTCGGAAAGACCATACGGGAATTTAGGAGGAGGATCGGCGAGCACATGGGGGACGTGACACACAAGAGGGACACCCCGGTGTCGAAACATGTGCACACCGACCACAACGGCAAAGCCCGGCTGAAATTCATGGGCATTGATCTCGTGAAACCCCCTCCAAGAGGGGGGGACTGGGATAAGAGCCTCCTCCAACGCGAAGCACGCTAGATCTTCAATCTTAAAACAGCGGCACCTCTGGGCATGAATGAGAGATTGAATTTCTCCTGTTTTCTTTGAGAATGAAAACCTTTATGCCTCATCTACCAGGGTGCTGCTGCTTGATGGAAGATCCGGGGCAGCGTTTAATCGTCATGGAGCTGGTGGTTCCACTCTATGCTACACTGTTACTGTCGTTACTTTGATGCTGACCCAGGGCTCTGGGCACCTCAACTAGCGCATATGGCGTTAAACCTGCGCCTACCTACTTTTGGGGGCACCCTCTCCTTTGTACACCGCTGCGCACACATTGAGGCTGGCATATACCCTTGCCGTACATAGGGTCATGTTAGTCTACATTGTTAATAGCATTTTGATCCTGGTGGCGGCGTACGCAGGTGCTCATGAGATCCTGATTAACGACAGCCTCTGTATTGTCTAATGTGTGATTTTAGCCTGTAGAGCGCTTCCTTAAAACCATTATGATTAGCGCCTGCTTCTGTAATGCGCATACGGCCTTCTGTTTTTGTTTTTGTTTCTGTTTCTGGTTTAGTCTGACCCCTGCTATATATGGGGTCACGTTGGTCTATACTGTCAATAGCATCTGGACTCTGATGGCGGCATATGCAGGCGCTCATGACATCCTGATTAGCGCCTGCTTCTGATATGTGCGATCTTAGTCTGTTGAGCGCTCCTCTGAACTCGTTGGAGTAGCGCATGCTCCCGTAATGCGCGACCCTAGCCTGTAGAGCGCTTCCTTAAACCAGTATCTGGCTTCTAATGCATGGTGGCTGTGTAAACAGGACACTGTTATTCACGTTTGACCTCATGTCATCCTGTCGGCGTCGATCCGACAACAATTGCTGCATTGATCACTTGCCTGCCTATGACTCCTGCACTAAATACCATTAGCTGATCTAAGGCTTTACCATTGTGTTTGTTACCATTGGCTGATGATCCTCGATCCCGCCCATCTCCTATCGCGATCCCGCCCACCCCACGTGGTACTGTTGACATGTGACATCACTGACCGCGTCCGCCCTTGCCCTGTTGATGTTGCCTCGGCGCAGGTTCTCTTACGCGGGGGTCACGTGACCGGGTATGAGCGGCGCTTCAGGTAGGCGTTGCGCCGCGATGATGCCACAGAGGAGGAGGGGCGAAGGACCTGGGGCGCGACTATTTAAAACCCAGTACTGAGGTACAACACTGCGGCTGGTTCACTGCATTGTCACCCCAAACCAGAAGGGTTTCTTTTTCCTGGGACCACTGTGTCCCCCGGACCGCCAAGCACAGGACTATCCCTCCAGTGCATTACTGCATCCTACACCAGGATAGCAGAACACAAGCTTTCTAGCTTGTCTCCTTTATCCCCAGTGTGTTATTGAGCCACAGGCCAGATACCTGCGGCCTTCCACTCACTGTCTTCCTGCAGTCTTTCCCTGAAGAGTCACGGACAGAAACGTGCCACGTCGGGAGACCCCCGGAAGCATCCCCATCAACAAATCCACTGGCATCTTTCCTGTAGTTCTAGGGTGAGGTCCATCATAGGGAGGGGCTACCGGACGGGGTCGCCTTTCTCAAGGCGAGTGCTCCGTGTAGATAGGTAGCAGCATAATAGCCCCCTTCATCTGAGGCAGGGCCAATTAGGACACTTCCTATCGCTCCATCTACACGGTTCTACAACCACAGCAACCATCCCCACATGGCTTGATCGAAACGCTTCCTGCCTCCTGTACCCAGGACCTCTATCACTATCTACAAAGGGTCTGGTAAGACTGTTCACGTCTCCCCGGACGGAACAGAATTTTGTCTATACCAGCCAGGCACCATTATTTGGTTGTCTATGTGTATGTATGTCTTATCTATGTAGTGAGTTCTTTTAGTCTGATATTTTGACTTTATTAAAAGTTACATTTTAAATAACTATACTCCCCCCGCCTGCGTTTGGGGCCCATTGTCTGCTTATCAAGTTGGAGTGTTTTTCATAGCCTGAACTGCTTCAGTGCTTTGATCAATTTATTAAGTTGTCAGATACAAGTGAAACGGTTGATGATGACGATGTGTTCGTGGATGTCACGTGGGTGCCCGCTCGAAGAGAAGAAGAACAGGGGGAAAGTTCAGATGGGGAGACAGAGAGGAGAAGGAGACAGGTTGGAAGCAGGGGGAGATCGTCGCAAGGAGCTAGTGGCACAGTCAGACAGCATGCATTGGCACCCGGGGTCAGCCAGACAGCACGCCAATCAACGCATGCTGTTGCCACCACCAGAATGCCGTCAATGCAGAGCTCAGCAGTGTGGCATTTTTTTTGTGTGTCTGCCTCTGACAACAGCGATGCCATTTGCAACCTGTGCCAAAAGAAACTGAGTCGTGGGAAGTCCAACACCCACCTAGGTACAACTGCTTTGCGAAGGCACATGATCGCACATTACAAACCCCTATGGGATCAACACATGAGTACAAGCAGCACACAAACTCAAAGCCCCCATCCTCCCCCTTGTCCAGCATCTTCAGCCACGTCAACCACTGCTGTCCTCCTTGCCCCCTCTCAACCATCCGCCACTCCGTCTCTCGCCTTGAGCAGTTCCTGCTCATCTGCCCACAGTCAGGTGTCTGTCAAGGACATGTTTGAGGGTAAGAAACCAATGTCACAAAGTCACCCCCTTGCCCGGCGTCTGACAGCTGGCTTGTCTGAACTCTTAGCCCGCCAGCTTTTACCATACAAGCTGGTGGATTCTGAGGCCTTCATAAAATTTGTAGCTATTGGGACACCACAGTGGAAGGAACCCGGCCGAAATTTCTTTGCACAAAAGGCAATCCCCAACCTGTACTTGATTGTGCAAAAGGAAGTAATAGTATGTCTGGCACACAGTGTTGGGGCAAGGGTCCTTCTGACCACTGATACCTGGTCTGCAAAGCACGGTCAGGGCAGGTATATCAATTACATTGCGCATTGGGTAAACCTCTGCAGAGGAGTTGGTGACACCGCCACGGCTTGCAGGCAGGCCTGCTGCCACCTCCTCTACTCCTCCTAATTCCATCCTCTTCCATAACCTCCTCGGCTGAGTCCTCTTCTGCTGCTGCGTCTTGCTCCACATCAACTGCACCCCCCCAGCTCCCCAGGGGCTATTCCGTCACGCCGTCTTGGGGTTGACTTGCCTGAAAGCAGAGAGTCCCACCGGACCAGCACTCTGTCACAGCCAGACAGCTGAGAAGCGCTCACAGGAGCTTCTCAGATCCTCCTCCTTGAATTTCTTTGTTTTGGTTTAGTTTCTCATCTCGTTAGTCTATCTCAGCTGTCATGCAGTTGGACTGATCGCTACCCTTTAAGTTCCTCCCCATAATGCAGTAGTGTGCGGCTGATACAACTTCCTGGAGTGTGTGTGCATGCTGTTCCCAGTTCCCAGTTCCCAGTCCTCAGTCGTCAGTCGTCTGCAAGTTAAGTGCTGTTTATGTATTTATGATTTTGTCTTTTCTGGATCCAGATGACCCTGACTCCCTCCGTGTCAGTGTAGGGAGCCGGTGGTCGTGTCCCTTCACTATTGTAGGGTCTTCAGGTAATAGATAGCCGAGGAACGTGGATATGCGGCCATCCACCTTTGGGGTGTTCGCATAGGTTGAGCAGTGAGGGAGAGCGGCAGGTCTATTGCAGGGGTCTCCCTTTGTTCCTTAGTTGTGGATCCAGAGAGACATTGTTTATATGGTATTGTCTTGTTTCCTGTACACCATCCGTGACACACTCCTATCCGCCCTGAACGCACAGGTGGATCAGTGGCTGACTCCGCACCAACTGGAGATCGGCAAAGTGGTGTGTGACAACGGAAGCAATATGTTGGCGGCATTGAATTTGGGCAAGTTGACACATGTGCCGTGCATGACACATATGTGTAATCTGATCGTACAACGCTTTGGGAATAAGTACCCAGGCTTACAGGACGTCCTTAAGCAGCCCAGCAAAGTGTGTGGCCATTTCAGGCGTTCCTACACGGCCATGGCGCACTTTTCAGATATCCAGCGGTGAAACAACATGCCAGTGAGGCGCTTGATTTGCGACAGCCCGACACGTTGGAATTCAACACTCCTAATGTTCGTCCGACTGCTCCAACAAGAAAAAGCCGTCAATGAGTATTTGTATGACCATGGTACTAGGACAGCCTCTGCGGACCTGTTAATTTTTTTGGCACGTTACTGGACGCTCAAGCGCAATGCCTGTAGGCTCATGCGTCCTTTTGAGGAGGTGACAAACCTAGTCAGTCGCACCGAAGGCACCATCAGCGACATCATCCCATTTGTTTTCTTCCTGGAGCGTGCCCTGCGAAGAGTGCTGGATCAGGCCGTAGATGAGCGTGAAGAGGAAGAGGAAGAGTTGTGGTCACCATCACCACCAGAAACAGCCTTATCAGCATCTCCTGCTGGACCTGCGACAACGCTGGAAGAGGAGTGTGAGGAAGAGGAGTCAGAGGAGGAATGTGGCTTTGAGGAGGAGGAGGAAGACCAACCACAACAGGCATCCCAGGGTGCTCGTTGTCACCTATCTGGTACCCGTGGTGTTGTACGTGGCTGGGGGAAGAACATACCTTCGGCATCCAACTTTGTGCAAATGGGGTCTTTCATGCTGTCGTGCCTGTTGAGGGACCCTCGTATTAAAAGGTTGAAGGAGAACGACCTGTACTGGGTGGCCATGCTACTAGACCCCCGGTATAAGCAGAAAGTGCCTGAAATGTTACCGAATTACCGGAAGTCGGAAAGGATGCAGCAGTTCCAAAATAAATTAAAAAGTATGCTTTACACAGCGTATAAGGTTGATGTCACAGCACAACGGGAATCTAACAGGGGAAGAGGTGAAAGTAATCCTCCTCCTACCACGACCATGCCGGCAAGGACAGGACGCTTTACAGAAGTGTTGTTGATGGAGGACATGCGGACCTTTTTAAGTCCTACGCATCGCCCCAGCCCTTCGGGGTCCACCCTCAGAGAACGACTCGACCGACAGGTAGCAGACTACCTCGCCTTAACTGCAGATATTGACACTCTGAGGGGCGATGAATCCCTTGACTACTGGGTGTGCAGGCTTGACCTGTGGCCTGAGCTATCCCAATTTGCTATAGAACTTCTGGCCTGCCCCGCTTCAAGTGTCCTGTCAGAAAGGACCTTCAGTGCAGCAGGAGGTATTGTCACTGAGAAGAGAAGTCAAAAAAGTCTAGATTACCTCACCTTTATTAAGATGAATGAGGGATGGATGCCGAAGGGACTGACAGTGGGTGATACATTAGACTAAAAAAGGCCTGATGAGATGAGCTGCCTTGGGCTAAAAATGGTCCACACGCTGCTGTATGTTATCTCTGAATGCCGGATGACTTGCGTGACTTATCCGCCACCAACTAGGTTTCAAGCAGCAATGTTTTAGGGCACTTTCTGCCTGGGAAACATCAATTTTTCTTGCCGCTGCAACATTACCTAATTTTTCAGGCATGTGTACATGCCTAATATTTCTGGCCTCTGGTGTTGCACTGTGGCTTCAAAAACCAAACAAAAAAAAAGGCACATACATGCGTCAATTCCCCTTCGTGATCGTTACCTTGTGGTGAAGAGGCTTGCATATCACAATGAAGCGACCACCTCTATGAGAGTGTTGGCAATGGCAATGTTGGCACACCCCAGATGATAAGGTCGTTGCTTCATTGTGTACAGACCAAAAGCGATCGGCTGGATAATTTTGCATAGAAAAAACATTAATTTTCTTTGTGATCATCTAAGGTGATCATTAAAGCCTACTAGGCCAACAATAGGCCCACACTGCAGAATCATTGTTTTCTGGGTCACTTAACTGTCACTGAACTACCTCAGCACGACCATAATCTTTAAAAAAAAACCCCATCGCCTGCAATCTCCCATACGTGCGCACGAGCAAAGTCATCACTACACCAAGATTGACGCATAGAGGTATAAAATTTAATTCATGAGTGTGTCAACTATATTGACAACTCTTTGCAGTTGTCTAAAATCTATTCGATACACGTCCCCTGATAGGGGACGTAACAGGGATTAAACTGATATGAATAGTACTACTGAACACACCTTATAATAATAATAATAATACTTGTGGACGTAACAGGGATTAAACTGATAGGAATAGTACTACTTAACACACTACTCCTATCTGGTGGCACAGTAGATTGCACGTGCAGTGCCCCAAATTGGACGTAGGAGGACCGGCCAAGCATCTTTTTCCATCTCCCGGTTCCTAAAATCGATTCCATATACGCGTCCCCTAATAGGGGACGTAACAGGGATTAAACTGATAAGAATAGTACTACTTAACACACCACTCCTATCTGGTGGCACAGTAGATTGCACGCGCAGTGCCCCAAATTGGAAGTAGGAAGACCGACCAAGCATCTTTTTCCATCTCAAGGTTCCTAAAATCGATTCCATATACACGTCCCCTGATAGGGGACGTAACAGGGATTAAACTGATAAGAATAGTACTACTTAACACACCGCTCCTATCTGGTGGCACAGTAGATTGCACTCGCAGTGCCCCAAATTGGAAGTAGGAGGACCGACCAAGCATCTTTTTCCATCTCCCAGTTCCTAAAATCGATTCCATATACACGTCCCCTGATAGGGGACGTAACAGGGATTAAACTGATAGGAATAGTACTACTTAACACACCTTATAATAACGCAGAGAGAGGCAATGCAGAGAGAGGAGTCTGAAGAAGAGGAGGCAGAGGAGGAAGGTGGATTTGAGGAGGTGGAAGACCAACCACAGCAGGCGTCCCAGGGGGCTTGTTGTCACCTTTTGGGGACCCTTGGTGTTGTATGTGGCTGGGTGGAGGAAGAGACCTTCAATGACGTCAGTGAGGACAAACAATTTAGGAATGTTAGGTGATTTATGCCTTTTATGGATTAAAACCAGACTCTGCGTCAACTATGTAATTTTCCATGGGAGTTTTGCCATGGATCCCCCTCCGCCATGCCACAGTCCAGGTATTAGTCCCCTTGAAACAACTTTTCCAGCACTATTGTGGCCAGAAAGTGTCCCTGTGGGTTTTAAAATTCGCCTGCCTATTGAAGTCTATGGCGGTTCGCCCGTTCGCGAACATTTGCGAAAATTTGCGTTCGCCATTCGCAAACTAAATTTTTTTATGTTCGCAACATCTCTACTCCCGAGGTTGCTATTGAATCCTTAGCAGCTTCATGGCAGCAGTTCCTGTGCAGATCGTGACATGGTTGCCATGATATGTTTTTTTGTATCTTTTAGCCAGTTTTTCCCATGTTGACATGCCGTATACAAATGCTGTGGGTCTGTTCCTGTAATACAGTGATTGTGGCTGCCTTTTCTTTATTTGAACTGCTCCCATATCGCAGCATATATGAGTTGGCAGGGATAGGAAGAAGCTAGTGCGCATGTGCAGCTATGTGTGCTCGCTCCTGTGATCCAGCTTCCAAAAAAGGGCGCTTTGCTACTCAGTGAGCAGGCGTGGGCATAACCATAATCCCTGATGATGAGCATGCTCTAACAGCTACAAGATTATGATTTATCCAGGAGAGGAGGCTGTATTGCAGCATGAAGTATATTAGTAAGTTCTTAATTATGGGGGTTATATTCATAAGTAAAGTAGAGATGAGTGAATCGAATCCAACTAAGTGGAATTCGATCCAAATTTCAGGCTGAATTTCGATTTGCCTCGAAGCCGAATTTCCTTGTGCTTCGTGTTAGCAAATCGATTTAACCTGAAATAGTGTAAAAAACAAAAAAAATCTTACTTACCTCCTCTATTTGCTTGCGACGGGCCAGCTGTCGCCATCTTGATTGAAGATCTCGGCTGATATCTGGTGCATGGTGACGTATGACCTCACCACGTCAGCCTGCGTGATGGCGTCATCTCATGCCGCGAGAGATTTCGCGCCAGATCTTCAAGCAAGTTTGATTTAATTTTTGAATGTTAATTTTACACAGTTTTTACACTCAGATGCCACAATCATATAGGAACACAGCATCTGTGGGGTACAATGACTGGGGGCGGCGCTATCGCTCCCTGTCATTGCACCCGCTACTTACAAAAAAATTTGCTTTGTGATTAATTAATTTATCACAAAGCAAATTTTGGGGTAAAATTCGGCGAAGCAGCCAAATCTAAATTTCTAAAAATTTGCTTATCTCTATTAATAAGAAATCGCATTTTGCCAAGTGAGAAAACCCCTTAAAAGAGGACCTGTCACTTCTCCTGAGATGTCTGTTTTACTTACTATTTGCATTCCCCATATAATAACAATTCTGGAGCATGTATTCTTTGGATTCTGCATTGTACCTTTCCTGTATTATTCCTTCTAGAATTTATGACTGAATTGCTTTTAGTTTGCAATCACAGTCCAGTTGGGTGTTACCAGTTGAGGTTTATCCCTGCACACTCTGACACTGTCCAATCAATGTAGCCAATGTCAGACTGTACAGGGATACACACCCCAACTGGTAACACTCAGCTGGACCTTCCTTTTTTAACTTTTAAAGGAACCCCAGTAACTGCATTGCCATTGTTATAAGACATTTTATTACATGTCTACAACACACTTGGTCTTGATTT
This sequence comes from Bufo bufo, assembly GCF_905171765.1. Lineage (NCBI taxonomy): Eukaryota > Metazoa > Chordata > Amphibia > Anura > Bufonidae > Bufo > Bufo bufo. Next base: position 531,140,532 of record NC_053391.1, on the reverse strand, counting down.
CATCTCATAATCTCATAATCAGTCAGAAATCAGAAATCTGTCATGATGGACTGCACCTAGTTTAGGGTTTGCGACTATCACTGTTTGCGGCTATCAATGTTATATTGGTATAGTACTGTTGTGACCATTAGTTGGTGACTTTCTGTTATGAGGAATTTAGCTGTTTTTGCCATGAAAGATCACTGTGAAACTTTGATGGGGGATTGTAATGTTGGCACAAAATTTTTCACTGATATCGTGTTACTGGGATTCTTTAAAATGTTGCTGTACATACGCACATGTCCGTCTAAAACCTGGATAACTCTTTATATAATACCTTTTGTGGACAGCACTGCAGAATTATAAAGCACATTGTGAGCACTAGGAGACAAGAATAATTAAAGGGGTTCTCCAAAATGACAAACACATGTACAATACGCAGCCCCCCAGGGCCCTGTCACATCTCTGGTTTAGTGGAATGCCAAGTGGTGCAGTGCAGCCTTTGGGTTTGTAGCATTAAAAAGAGGAATAATTGACGGATGACCCAAATAACCTTGATATGAAATTGAACAGCAGCTTTACCTGAATAAACTTTCATCCAAATGATTTGAAGGCTTTGTCTTGGTTTCAGCAGGCTTTAGCATAAACTGGCAGGCCAACTCAATAACTCTGATTTCTCTCTTTCTCTGCTGTACTGACAGGCTTGCTTAAATACTTGGCTTTCTTTATTTATGCTGAGCTAAACTCTGCTTAAAGGGGTTGTCCAGGTTCAGAGCTGAACCCGGACATACCCTTTTTTTCACCCAGGCAGCACCCCTGATGTTGGCATCGATCTAGCGCAGGGCACGGGCTCTTTTGTTTACAATAACACACTGCTGGGCGGACGCTTCCGCCCAGCAGAGTGTTTGGTGACGTCACCGGCTCAGATGGGTGGTCTTTAGTGCTGCCCTAGCCGTATTACAGGCTAGGGCAGCACTGAAGCCCACCCATCAGTGCCAGTGACGTCACCGGGCTTCCTGGCAGCCTTGTGGAGAGCTCCGTATGTCACCGGAACTCTTGAAAATGCCTTTGCCCTGTGTGATTTTGCACAGGGCAAAGGAGAGCATCGGAGCATGAACTGCTCCGATGCTCAAGTCAGGGGGGCTGCCTGGGTGAAAATGGAGGTATGTCCGGGTTCAGCTCTGAACCCGGACAACCCCTTTAAGTCTGGTTTCTGTACTTTAGGTTTGTTCTGGTATCGTTGTATGTGATGCCTTGGGCTGTTATTTCCTTCCAGACACTTAACTTCCAGCCGAAGAATTATTCCTCTTGCTGATTTCTCTTCTGGTGACCAAAGAACGCTTTCCTCTGGTCCCTATGGCTTCCAGACATCTTCCATGGTCAGCAAAGCTTAGGTTGCTCTCCTGTCCAGCCTAGATCTCCAACTCGAACTCCAACTGGAATTACTGACCCTCCCTTCTGGTAAGAAGCAGGATTCAGTGGTATATCGTGTGGGGGGGGGGGGCGTGGGTGCCGTTTCCTCGGGCACAAAATTGTAGGGGGAGCCAGGCAGCAAGCACTTTAATGAGGGCCACGTAAGCATATGGCTCTTGTCCCCTGAAGCTTATGAGACAGTAGAGCGACGGTAGTGACTAGAATGGAGTTGCTCCTGGCAGGTATGTTGTCAGGGAAGAGGCGGAGTCTCATCATTCAAGGGGCAGGGCCTCAAGATTTACAGAAGATTCTACAGAGCACGCTGTTGGAGAGAGGAGCAGAGGCTGCAGGTCGGTATGTGGTGGAGAATATTGATTGTTATTTTTACTTGGGGGGGATTTTTGCAGGGGCTGAAGGGAGGAGGAATAATCCTTGTACTAGAGACTGAGACTGTATGTTAGTGGGGTCTGAAGAGGGGGGGGTGATATTATTTACATGGGACTGTATACTGGAGGGGCTGAAGGCAGGAAGAGTGATGAATTTTACATAGGACTGTTTGCAATAAGGGCTGGAAGGCAGGGGGAGTAATGCATCTTACATGGGACTGTATGCTTGAGGGGCTTAAGGCAGGGGGCGAAGAGAGGGAGGGTGATATTATTTACATGGGTCTGGAGAGGCTGAAGGGGGAGTGATGTATTTTACATGAGACTGTATGCTGGAGGGGCTCATGGCAGGAGAGTGATGTATCTTACATGGGACTGTATACTGAGGAGCTGAAGGCAGGGGGGGTAATGTATTTTACATGGGACTGTATGTTGGAGGGGCTGAAGTCAGGGGAGTGTTTTTTCTTACATGGGGCTGAAGGCAGGGGGAAAGTTCTATTTTACATGGGACTGTATGCTGGAGGGGTTGAAGGGGGCCATAATTATTACTATAATACAGAGGAAGCCATGATTATTACAATAATACTACAGAGGGGGTCATTGTAATATTAATAATATAGAGGGGACAATAATAATAATAATACAGAGGGTCCATTATATATTATAATTATTATATATTTATATCTGAGGATGAAAGTAAAGTGAGTAATCTAAGACATTTTCTGTGAAACTCTGCAGAGACGAGACGCGGCTAAAAGATGGTATCATGATGGTCCTATCTCCGAATGAAGATGCTGGGTAAAGTCTACATCACAGGAGATGTCACTGGATGTAACAGGTATGCTACTGTATTCTCCTGTATATTTTATATCAATGTACAGTGCAGACCAAAAGTTTGGACACACATTCTCATTCAAAGAGTTTTCTTTATTTTCATGACTATGAAGGCATCAAAACTATGAATTAACACATGCTGAATTATATACATAACAAACAAGTGTGAAACAACTGAAAATATGTCATATTCTAGGTTCTTCAAAGTAGCCACCTTTTGCTTTGATTACTGCTTTGCACACTCTTGGCATTCTCTTGATGAGCTTCAAGAGGTAGACCCCTGAAATGGTCTTCCAACAGTCTTGAAGGAGTTCCAGGAGATGCTTAGCACTTGTTGGCCCTTTTACCTTCACTCTGCAGTCCAGCTAACCCCAAACCATCTTAATTGGGTTCAGGTCCGGTGACTGTGGAGGCCGGGTCATCTGGCGCAGCACCCCATTACTCTCCTTCATGGTCAAATAGCCCTTACTTTCAAAGTTTTCCCAATTTTTCGGCTGACTGACTGACCTTCATTTCTTAAAGTAATGATGGCCACTCGTTTTTCTTTACTTAGCTGCTTTTTTCTTGCCATAATACAAATTCTAACAGTCTATTCAGTAGGACTATCAGCTGTGTATCCACCTGACTTCTCCTCAACGCCACTGATGGTCCCAACCCCATTTATAAGGCAAGAAATCCCACTTATTAAACCTGACAGGGCACACCTGTGAAGTGAAAACCATTTCAGGGGACTACCTCTTGAAGCTCATCAAGAGAATGCCAAGAGTGTGCAAAGCAGTAATCAAAGCAAAAGGTGGCTACTTTGAAGAACCTAGAATATGACATATGTTCAGTTGTTTCACACTTGTTTGTTATGTATATAATTCCACATGTGTTAATTCATAGTTTTGATGCCTTCAGTGTGAATCTACAATTTTCATAGTCATGAAAATAAAGAAAACTCTTTGAATGAGAAGGTGTGTCCAAACTTTTGGTCTGTACTGTATGTTACAGTATGTCCATCCAAATATCTGTTTTTTGGGGGGGGGGGGGGGGGTGGATATAGAATTTGGCCCACACTGCCAAAGCCTGGCCCCAGACTTCAGGTCACACTGTGTGTGTGATGAATGCTGGCGCCTCACACCCATCTACTACATTATCTGTTCTCACTGTGTTATCTGTGGTGTTACGTAGGACTGCAGGTAACATCTACTGCATTATTTGTAAAATGGGGCATGGTCACAGGTTGGGGGGGGGCAATACTTGGCTTGCCCCCGGGTGCTGGCAACCCATGCTATGCCACTGGCATTATTGGCCCGCTTCTGCCCAAAGGGGGGGTGGGGTGGAATGTAGAGTTCCATTCTCTCTAAGTATAGGTCTGCCATTTACATTGCCACCTGCTGGTGAACCAGGCATATTACATATAATTAGTGATGGACGAACATCTGTCGGGATGGTTTGCGAACGCGATCAAATGTTCGCAAACCGCAAGTTCGCGGCGGGTCCCATTCATTTTAATGGCAGGCGAACCGGAAAAACCTTCAGCTCATATTTGCAGCCAAGAAATAATTACTAGAAGTGCACAAATAGTCCCACAACATGGACAGTGACATTCCAGATGTATTATTCCAATTTGCGATCTCCATTCATAATCTTTTTCAATGCGAAATATCGGCAATATAATTTTTGCGTACGCGCATGCGAAAATACACCATACAGTACCCAAATGCACTATAAAGAAAGTATATTGGTATAAAACACCCCGCTTCAATCAGCTTTTTTGGGGGACGACTGGTATATCACACCAGTAGAAATGATTTGTTCCAATAACGCTTGTCCCTCTATATACCTGCAGTATCGCAGCAGAACCGCACACAACTGCCGCACAATACAAATGCACTATAATATACTTTCTAACATAGAAAGTATATTATAACATTGTACAAGGAAGACAATCCATTAGAATATACATAATGATAAAACATAACCTTTAATAATGTTACTATGAGGGTCCATTCACACATCCATAAGTGTTTTGCAGATCCGCAGAACACGGACACCGGCAATGTGCATTCCGCAATCTGTGGACCACACATCACCGGCACTATAATAGAACATGTCTAATCTTGTCTGCAATTGCGGAGAAGAATAGGACATGTTCTATTTTTTTGCGGAAACGGAAGCACGAATGCGGAAGTGTGGATCTGCAAATGCGGATGATGACAGCACATTCCGGCCCCATTGAAAATTGCAGAACGGATGCGGACCCATTTTGCGAACTCGTGAATGGAAAAGATATCCCTCAAAATGAAAATACTGTATTTTTCACCCCATAAGATGCACTTTTCCCCAAAAAAAAATTGGAGGGAAAATGACAGTGCGTCTTATGGGGAAAATGCTGCCATTTTTACATCGCAGGCTGCGAGACAGTAGCAGGGTGCAGGAATGGTAACACCACTTCGGGGTGTTACATATGGTCAAGTAATCTTGAAGACATGGATGACCATTTGTGATCCTACAGAAATTCTAGGTGTCTGATGAAAGATTCCGTTTAAGACTATCATGAAAATTTCTGCTCAAACTCTGAGGTGGGCCTTTGGAAAGTCAGTATCGACAGAGGTAATTTCATAGTTGCAGGGACTGTCCCCAATTTCCAGAGACAGTCCTGGCTAATTTGGGCTGTCCCGGGTCACAAATGGGTCAGGTTAAAAAAAAAACCACCCATAACTGGACGTTTCCGAGGTCGAAGTTTAAGATGCCCCGATCTTACCAACCTAAACATTGGTAAGTACCAATTATATGCTAGAAAGAACTTTCTCTGACTGACTCCTTTTGTGCTTATCTCAAGACATGTTTAACCCATGCAGGACCACCCAAAATACAACGACATTTCCTTGACATTGCATTGGTCTACTGCTACATGGCACCAACAACACCCAGATCAGAATGTCAGTAACAGCCTCTGGTCTTAGTGAAATTGTGTGGACCAGATTGCTTCAGGCCCTAATCATATGATGACAGAGAACAACATTCACAATTTTCTCTGGATCTGAGCTGTATAAAGTCCTCTTTCTCCTCTAGTCTTGTATCAGAGAGAGGGCAGAGTCAAATGGTTACACAGAACAGACATATATTTGTCTGAAATGAATTAGCTATTAAAAATGTCATTTTACCTCTAATGACATGTCAGTTTAGTAACTACCTGCTTTTCCCATGTAATAACAATTCATACAACTCCCAATGTTGTGCCATTCCTGTATTATACATGCTAGAAGTTATAAATGAATTATTAGCAGTTTGCGATGAAGGTCCAGATGGCTGCTACCAGTTGAGGGTGTGTCCCTGCACAGTCTGCAACTGGCGGCACTGATTGGATAAAGTCAGACTGTGATGGGTCACACCCAAAACTGGTAACACACATCTGGACCTTCATCTTAAACTGCTAGTAATTCATTCATAACTTCTAGCAGGAATAATAAAAGAATTGCACAACATAGAGAGTAGTATGGAAAGATGCTCCAGAATTGTTACTACATGGGGAATTAAAGTAAACAGGCATGTTACAGTCAAGGCCAGAGATGGCCTTGCAGTTCGCCCGCCGGTCGTTTCGCGGCTAACTTTGCTCGTTCGCTGTTCGCCGAACAGGTGAACATATGGCGATCTTCGCGCACGCCATATTGTTTTACATTCTGAAGAATTTTGACCCATGACACATCCATCAGGTGGTACAGGACAGCCAATTGAGACGTATGAGCACATGGACATACCCCCTACCTTATAAATAAACCTGATCTGGCCGCCATTTTACATTCAGTCTTTTGCCAGTGTAGGGAGAGGTTGCTGTGTGGAGCAGGGACAGACTGTTATAGACACCAAACGCTAGCTAATAGGGCCACAAAAGTCCTTTTAAGGACTGGTATAGGTGTGCTATCGATAGGTGTGACATATAGAGGGGTGTGATATACTTATAATATACTTTCTAACATAGAAGGTATATTATAGTGCAATTGTATTGTGCAGCAGTTGTGTGTGGTTCTGCTGCGATACTGCAGCTATACAGATAGGGACAAACGCTATTGGAACAAATAATTTATACTGGTGTGATTTACCAGTTGCCCCCCCAAAAAAACTGATTGAAGCAGGGGTGTTATATACCAATTATATACTTTCTAAATAGTGCATTTAGGTAGTGCAGCATTTGTTTGCGGTTTTGCTGTGTAAAGGGGGAATATTAATCACCAATATTTATGCAAATATCGATAATTAATATACATAAATGGGAGGAGCCATCTATTGATGACTCCGCCTAATTATTCCTTTATATAATAATAACACATAATACCTTTGCTATACTTTACACTGATCACTATGCTAGCTGCATGCGCTTACTAAACTATCGCCAATAACCACACGCCACACAGATAGTTATAAACCAAACACAGTATTTATTACTAACAATACACTACGCACGCAATACTAACAATACAGCACTAAATATACAATCCTAAACTACACTACACATTCCCAATTCCACCCATCAACTAACTACACAGTTCACACATACAAGTAATATTAACAATATCCCACCCATCTGTACTCACTGTCCCTACGGGGTTAACGGTGGCACTGCAAGGGAGTGCAGGCCACAGACACTATAGATTCAGCACTGCAAGGGTTACTTGCAAGTGAGTGCTGAGGTTTACCAGGGGTAGAGCAGGGATCAGGGACACAGCAGGGAGTGGGGGTAATCAGGGGTCCACAGGATCAGGGGTCCAACAGGGGATACAATAAGGCAAGGGTTTGGGGGATCACAGGATCAGGGGTAAGGCAAGGATACAATAAGGCAAGGGTTTGGGGGATCAGGGTGTCCAGTAACCAGTGGCACAGGATCAGGGGTACAAACAAGGATACAATAAGGCAAGGGTTTGGGGGATCAGGGTGTCCAGTACAGTGGGGGTAACCACCAATACAATCAGGGGAACCAGTGGCACAGGATCAGGGGTACAAACAAGGATACAATAAGGCAAGGGTTTGGGGGATCAGGGTGTCCAGTAACACGGCAAGGGTAAATCAGGGCCCAGGGTCACATCACATCAAGGACACAAATATAGGGGTTACAGGACCAGGGGTGATACTTAGGCCTTATCCAGGTGGTCATCATGGAGCTCCTCTCTCCTATGCGTCTCTGAATCTAGTCTGGTTGCAAGAGAGCGCACCTCTGGCCGGTTCGGGGTTTTATAGCCCAAAAGCAACCCCCTCCTCCTTCCTCAGGCATGTGACATCATAGTGTGCCTTAGTCCCCCCTCCTAGTCCCAAAAATGCTGGGAGTAATGGGCATGGCCATGGGGCAGAGGTGTGGAAAAACAGGTCTTTGATGTCTCTGATTAGAAGGTCCCCTCACAACGGTGCCACAGAGTCTGATTGCTTTGGGCCTGAACAAAAGGGGACTAGATGCTAATCAGCTGTTATCCTACAGGCTATCAGCACAAGTTTTCCTCTAAACAACTCTGCTGATAACAGTTGGAATTGCATATATGCATATATATATCCACAGATGCTTGGGGGCTCATCTATAAACACATACAAAACCGGGGGTATGAATGGGCAGCAATAAGCCCACATACATACTGTCATGCTGACATAAGTGTATATACATAGACACGTGTGCAAATACATACACACATATCTATATATACACACACCCTCGCATATATCTGGGGCATCACATACAGGGGACATATATAAGGGGGCACATATATATACTAATATAAGGGGGATTATAAGGGGGCACAGCTTCCAGGGACCACATATTTCCCACAGGGGCCACCATGAGCCCCTGGGGATCACCATGGGCATCACCCCATGATGCGGTGGTTAATGTATGCATATATATACCATACATGCCCGCACGTGTTTGCAGGCATGCATGGATATATATGCACACGTCTCAACCGTTCCTCAACAATCCCCCTGTTTTCGGAATATAATACGACAATATAATGGGGGAACGGGTTGAGATATGTTTGCCCCCCTTCAACCCCATCTTTGGTGGAAGTTCAGGAAGAACTGTAGTGCACACTGATCTTTAGGTACTTAGACATCCCCAATCCAGCTTCCTCCGACCTGCCCTTCTGTCTTCTTCTTGACATCTTTAGGATACCACACACCCACAGTCTCTTGGTTAGCTGGTCTTTCTTTAACAGTCTTAGTGTCGGCCACCCCCACTTTGGAGTGACCACACCCCCACAGTCTCTCGGTAATTCTGCCGATCTTCAGGTATCTTCGTCCCCCCACCAATTCTGGAGTGGGTTCACCCTTACTGTCTTTAACTGGCCTTTCTTTAACAGTCTCTTGGTGTCGGCCACCCCCACTTTGGAGTGACCACACCCCCACAGTCTCTCGGTAGTTCTGCCGATCTTCAGGTATGGCCCGCCTCCAAGGCATCTGGAGCGGGTTCACCCTCACAGTCTCAGTCCCAACTTTCTTCTATCCAACGTCTGTTTCCATCTTGATGGGTGCGGTTCTCCCGTGGACAGATTAATAGGTCTTTACAAGGCAGGTCAGACTCTCAAGCGGCGATGTCACAGTACCTAAATTCTACTGCGGAGAACACCTCCGCCACACTACACCTCCAGCCCTTCCCTTAAGAACCTCACCGTTCCAGGGTTCAAGGTGGCAAATGAATGATGCCTGTCCCTATCGTGACCTAACCTTATCCCCATTCACACAAAACACATGTCACATCCCTCCCAACACCACCAAATTCCATTAAATGTGTGTACCCATAGAGACTCATGCAACCTGGCATATCTCTACACCTCCAAAGACACAGGTAGGTCGCAGACCCCTGTGTCAATGGGAAACTACTATAGGATGCAAATGTGTACAGCCAAATAATAACTCACCGCAATGCGTTGGGCGAGTTTCCCTGGGTATAGGCTGTCACACATTTGTACCTAGAGTGTCTATGGGTACACAATCAACCAACAAACATAATCAATAAATACAATGTGCTATGGGGTTTCAGGGTAGTACAAGTTATACGTCCCGAACCCTCATAGGAAACAAAGTGTGTCCATACAATATTTGGCTACAGGAACAATATTAGCGTTATGTCCTGAGCCTCCTCCTTTGGTTAGTTCGGTAAAGTTCTGTCTGGTTCTGGTGTATTTTGTCAATAAGTCCCTTGACCCTCCGATGACGATGACCAGAACCAGAAGAAGTTTCACTGGGTGAAACAAGTGAATAAGTTCTTCCACCCGAACGTCTCCCAAGTCTTCCTCCAGAGCTTTAAATAATGCTCCCGCTGGATTGTGGCACTGTCTTCATTTCTATAACACCTCTAGTTAGAGGTCGCTTCGTTGCCAAAATCCAGTGGGATCCTCTGGAGCCTCACAAAAGTGTCAGGGGGAATAGCTGGCCTCTTCTGTGGCATCTCCTGAGTTTTTCTTCCGCTCCATATAAAATCACACCTATGGCAGAAGAAAACACCAGGCGCTCCCAGGGGAATTTCTCCCCTAACAGTGCAATTAATGTGAAAATTTCCAGCACCAATACCTTTGACCCATGGGTAGAGAAAGGTATTGGGCTGCCCTTTGTCTCACAGGACTCCTCATTATCCTAACACTGGTGTCTGAACACCCTACCTTCAGAGGATTGAGTCCTCTGCTGCACATCCCTCTGCACCAACAGATAAGGATGGCCACCCTACTAGGTTAGGATAACTGGAGTTCTGTGGACGAAGCACCATCTTGTTATTGATGGCACCGCATCCCTGTCCACTCATGTGTACCCAGGCTGATTTCCCCCTGTGATCCCGTCCTGTGGAGGCCTGCAGAACCAATGGCATAGGCATGCCCTGGCTCCCCAGGACCCCACAACACAAGAACACAGTCCACATTCTGCTGCCAAACACTCTGCGTCCAATCCCTATCAGAGCTGTGCTACCTGACCGGACTAGAATTAAGTGCGCAGCACAACATTACACCAATGTTGTCTGTCCGCCCCAGTCCCCAGCGCAACACAGCCCTACCGAAAACCTTGAGCACAACAGCGTTATCTGTATCGATCCGAGACCCTGGCTGCCCAGAATAAAATCACATCATCCTTTGTGTAGGATTTCCCGTGTGAAATTATATGCTCGCAAGCCTATACGTTCTCGATCCACAGTATAACACTGTTCCACTGCAAGGGGACACAGAATGAAACAGACAGCAGATGGGACTTACACCACTACATAAATCAGCATGGTGGAACACATTCGTAGACAAGGACTACCACCATCAACATCAAGAAAAACTCACAAACAGATAACAAAAACACACAACATGGACATACACAGGGAACACACGGTGTAACAAATAGTACAGGGGTGTCAAATGTTGCCTAGCCTAGCTTGGCCACTCTGACCCCTCAGCAGCTGGTGATGCTGCCGAGAGGTAACCCTTTTATGGCCAAGCTGACTAGACCCCACTGCCCAATTTGTTACCTGGCTGATACTGTTGGACACATTGCAATTACTTGCACCAGGGCAATTCCTTGCAATGTGTCCTTTGTTCCCACACCTGAAACACGTGACTTGGTTTCCTGTCCTGTGTGTTATGTTCCTATCTGTTTTGCAGTGTCTCGCTATGTGACCTAGGCCACCACAAGCAAAACATCTGATGTTTGCTCTGCATGGCCCAGGTCCATCTACACTGCAGCCGTGCTCCCTTCTCCTGAATTGTTCCATCCTCAGGGACGCACTCTTCACCACAGTTCTTTTTCCCAAAGTCAGGGAAAAATCTCTGTTAGTCTGGACCGGCTTGACCTGATGATTAGACCGGTCACAGACTACTCTCCCCCCTTGTGGCCCTGCACAGGGCAACATTTTGGGAGATTCCGACCCTGGCTTTATGGAAAAAGAAAGGGCAGGCACCAACTTGGTGATAACCTGTTGCATGCCAGACATTAGCTGGGACCTTACAGCAACCTGAGCCTTCAATTTGGCTACCGTCACGTCAGTAGAGGCAGTCCGCTCCATGAAGGCTTTGACTTCAGTATAAGACTGAGTCAACTTAGCCTCAATTTCCTCCTTCTGCCTCTGCAGCTCTACCAACTGTGACTCTATCCTAGCCATCTGCGCATCTCGGTCAACAGTAGACTGCACATTCTCTGCCAGCTGCGCCTGCAATGTCGAAACCTGGTCCGAATTACTGGCACAGCACTGGCAGTGAATGGCCGGAGGAATTGTCTCCGTTGACCGAGACACCAGCGCAACTTCCTTTGGCTTACAGATGCTAGCCTCAAACGTATGAACGAGTTTGGCTAGCATCCGAAGCCGTTTGGTGGCCTTGTTCGAAACCGTCCGTTTGTTAACACAAAGCTTGTCGTAACTACAAGCCTGTGCTAACAAATCGGACCACAGCATTTCTGCTGACTTGTATGTAGTGGGGAGGATGGGGTTAAATGTGCTGTGTCTGCTCAAGTGTTGCAGTGTGGGGAAGTCCATACTCACCGTTTGATGAGTGTCCATCTTCTCCTTGGCGCCGTACCTCGCAGCTGCTTGGAAGAAGTCCATTTTCCCGGATCGCTTCTTCCCCAGCCGGACTTGTACGCCGCTCCCACGAAGATGGATCTCCTTCAGTGACGTGTCCGCTTCTCCCTTGCAATCACTTGAGCGATGCAGTGACCATGCAAAGCAAATAGCAAAATATTAATTCACAGAACAGATTATAGATTCTCTGCTAAAGATTTTGATCTGCGCTTGGTGCCGTAAGGAAGAGTCACGTTACCTGTCCGAATTATCAGGTCCTAGACGCTCAGCTGACCACGTCTCTCTTGCCTGACAATTCACAGGATGACTGACCTCTAACCCCAAAACCAAACACAGATTTCAAAATCTAAGCAGTGGGCCTGACTCGCCAATGTAAAGGGGGAATATTAATCACCAATATTTATGCAAATATCGATAATTAATATTCATAAATGGGAGGAGCCATCTATTGATGACTCCGCCTATTTATGCCTTTATATAATAATAACACATAATACCTTTGCTATACTTTACACTGATCACTATGCTAGCTGCATGCGCCTTACTAAACTATCGCCAATAACCACACGCCACACAGATAGTTATAAACCAAACACAGTATTTATTACTAACAATACACTACGCACGCAATACTAACAATACAGCACTAAATATACAATCCTAAACTACACTACACATTCCCAATTCCACCCATCAACTAACTACACAGTTCACACATACAAGTAATATTAACAATATCCCACCCATCTGTACTCACTGTCCCTACGGGGTTAACGGTGGCACTGCAAGGGAGTGCAGGCCACAGACACTATAGATTCAGCACTGCATGGGGTTACTTGCAAGTGAGTGCTGAGGTTTACCAGGGGTAGAGCAGGGATCAGGGACACAGCAGGGAGTGGGGGTAATCAGGGGTCCACAGGATCAGGGGTACAACAGGGGATACAATAAGGCAAGGGTTTGGGGGATCACAGGATCAGGGGTAAGGCAAGGATACAATAAGGCAAGGGTTTGGGGGATCAGGGTGTCCAGTAACCAGTGGCACAGGATCAGGGGTACAAACAAGGATACAATAAGGCAAGGGTTTGGGGGATCAGGGTGTCTAGTACAGTGGGGGTAACCACCAATACAATCAGGGGAACCAGTGGCACAGGATCAGGGGTACAAACAAGGATACAATAAGGCAAGGGTTTGGGGGATCAGGGTGTCCAGTAACACGGCAAGGGTAAATCAGGGCCCAGGGTCACATCACATCAAGGACACAAATATAGGGGTTACAGGACCAGGGGTGATACTTAGGCCTTATCCAGGTGGTCATCATGGAGCTCCTCTCTCCTATGCGTCTCTGAATCTAGTCTGGTTGCAAGAGAGCGCACCTCTGGCCGGTTCGGGGTTTTATAGCCCAAAAGCAACCCCCTCCTCCTTCCTCAGGCATGTGACATCATAGTGTGCCTTAGTCCCCCCTCCTAGTCCCAAAAATGCTGGGAGTAATGGGCATGGCCATGGGGCAGAGGTGTGGAAAAACAGGTCTTTGATGTCTCTGATTAGAAGGTCCCCTCACAACGGTGCCACAGAGTCTGATTGCTTTGGGCCTGAACAAAAGGGGACTAGATGCTAATCAGCTGTTATCCTACAGGCTATCAGCACAAGTTTTCCTCTAAACAACTCTGCTGATAACAGTTGGAATTGCATATATGCATATATATATCCACAGATGCTTGGGGGCTCATCTATAAACACATACAAAACCGGGGGTATGAATGGGCAGCAATAAGCCCACATACATACTGTCATGCTGACATAAGTGTATATACATAGACACGTGTGCAAATACATACACACATATCTATATATACACACACCCTCGCATATATCTGGGGCATCACATACAGGGGACATATATAAGGGGGCACATATACTGTATATACTAATATAAGGGGGATTATAAGGGGGCACAGCTTCCAGGGACCACATATTTCCCACAGGGGCCACCATGAGCCCCTGGGGATCACCATGGGCATCACCCCATGATGCGGTGGTTAATGTATGCATATATATACCATACAGTCTTGTGAAAAAATTAGGACACCCTTTGAAAGCATGTGGTTTTTTGTAACATTTTTAATAAATGGTTATTTCATCTCCGTTTCAACAATACAGAGAGATTAAAGTAATCCGACTAAACAAAGAAAACTGAAGAAAAGTCTTTTCAAGATCTTCTGTAAATGTCATTCTACAAAAATGCCTATTCTAACTGAGGAAAAAGATAGGACACCCTTGCCCCTAATAGCGAGTGTTACCTCCTTTGGCTGAAATAACTGCAGTGAGACGGTTCTTGTAGCCATCTACCAGTCTTCGACATCGGTCTGAGGAAATTTTACCCCACTCCTCAATGCAGAACTTTTTCAGCTGTGAGATGTTTGAGGGGTTTCTTGCACGTACAGCCCTTTTCAAGTCACCCCACAGCATCTCAATGGGATTCAAATCTGGACTTTGACTTGGCCATTCCAGGACTCTCCATTTCTTCTTTTTCAGCCAATCTTTGGTTGATTTACTAGTATGTTTTGGGTCATTGTCATGTTGCATGGTCCAGTTCCGCTTCAGCTTTAATTTTCTAACTGATGGTCTCACATGTTCTTCAAGCACCTTCTGATACACAGTAGAATTCATCGTGGATTCTATGATGGTGAGCTGACCAGGTCCTGCTGCAGCAAAGCAGCCCCAAACCATGACACTTCCACCTCCATGCTTCACAGTTGGTATGAGGTTCTTTTCTTGGAATGCTGTGTTTGGTTTACGCCAAACATGTCCTCTGCTGTTGTGTCCAAATAATTCAATTTTGGACTCATCTGTCCAAAGAACATTATTCCAGAAGTCCTGGTCTTTGTCAACTTTATCGCTGGCAAATGTCAGTCTGGCCTCGATGTTTCTCTTGGAAAGCAAAGGTTTCCTCCTTGCACACCTCCCATGCAAGTTAAACTTGTACAGTCTCTTTCTGATTGTAGAGGCATGTACTTCTACATCAACAGTAGCCAGAGCCTGCTGTAGTTCTCGAGATGACACTTTAGGGTTTTTGGATACCTCTTTTAGCATATTGCGGTCTGCTCTTGGGGTGAACTTGCTGGGGCGACCAGTCCTGGGCATGTTGGCAGTTGTTTTGAAAGCCCTCCACTTGTAGACTATCTTCCGGACAGTGGAATGGCTGATTTCAAAATCTTTTGAGATCTTTTTAAATCCCTTCCCAGACTCATAGGCTGCTACAATCTTTTTTCTGAAGTCCTCTGACAGCTCTTTTGCTCTCACCATGGTGCTCACTCTCACTTCAACAGTCAGGAGCACACCAAACTAAATGTCTGAGGTTTAAATAGGGCAAGCCTCATTCAACATGCAGAGTAACGATCTACTAATTATGTGCACCTGGTGTGATATACCTGTGTGAGATCTGAGCCAATTTAAGAGGGAATACATGTGAGGGTGTCCTATCTTTTTCCTCAGTTAGAATAGGCATTTTTGTAGAATGACATTTACAGAAGATCTTGAAAAGACTTTTCTTCAGTTTTCTTTGTTTAGTTGGATTACTTTAATCTCTCTGTATTGTTGAAACGGAGATGAAATAACCATTTATTAAAAATGTTACAAAAAACCACATGCTTTCAAAGGGTGTCCTAATTTTTTCACATGACTGTACATGCCCGCACGTGTTTGCAGGCATGCATGGATATATATGCACACGTCTCAACCGTTCCTCAACATGCTGCATTACCGCATCTACACAGAGTGCCAAACACTATTGGAACAAATAATTACTGGTGTGATTTACCAGTTGCCCCCCCCCAAAAAAAAAAAATGATTGAAGCAGAGGTTTTATATACCAATAATATACTTTCTATATAGTGCATTTGGGTAGTGCAGCATTTATCTCCGGTTTTGCTGCGTTACTGCATCTACACAGAGTGACAAACACTATTGGAACCAATAATTTCTACTGGTGTAGTATACCAGTTGCCCCCCAAAAGAACAGATTGAGGTAGGGATGTGATATACCTATAATAAACTTTCTATATAGTGCATTTGTATTGTGCAGCATTTGTGTGCAGTTCTCCTGAGATACCGCAGCTATACAGAGGGACAAACGCTATTGGAACAACTAATTGCAACTGTTGTGATTAGAGATGAGTGAATCGAAGCTGACGAAGTCGATCTCATTCCAAATTTCAGAAAAATTCAATTCTGAACTAATGCGAATTTCCTCATTCTTCGTGGTAATGAAGCGCATTATTAGCAAGAGTTTAATGTGCCCACATATAGAACATAGTGGGACACTGCATCAAGATGAATCAGGTGTGGATCAGCCAGGATTTCAACACACCAATGCCTGATGCATCAGACTTGATCATCCATGGTGCCACACCAATATTTTGACAAAAGAGACAGTTTTCTTCTGGCTACCTGCCTCAGCTACTATTCTGATGCTGTTACCCGCCTGATACCAAACATCTGATGCCAAGTGCTCCTTCTTTCACCCACCATCTTCATTGAGTACTAGTATTGCCACCCACCTTCACACTATGTCACTTTGCCACTCTGTGGCCTATTGATGCTGCCATGTCCACACTATGTCACCTTGCCACTCTGTGGCCTCCTGGTGATGCCATGTCCACCCTATGTCACAGCGCCACTCTGATGTATCATGCTGCTGCTGCCATGTCCACACTATGTCACCTTGCCACTCTGGCCTCCTGATGCTGCCATCTCCACACTATGTAACCTGGCCACTCGCTGGCCCCCACATACTGCTGCCAACTACATACTCTGTGATTGTGCCACTCGGTGGCCTCTTCATGCTGCTGCCACCTCCACACTGTCATTGTGCCACTCTGTGGCCTCCTGATGCTGCCGCTTCCTCCAGACTGTCATTGGGCCACTGTGTGGTCTCTTCATGCTGCTTCCACCTCACCACTCTGTCATAGGGACACTCTGTGGACTTCTCATGCTGTTTACACCCTCCCCACTTCATGACTGGGCCACTATTTTAGCTTTTGGCCTGGCTGACATCATCATTTATTTTACCTTTCTTCTGATCTGTCAGAAGGAAGGAAAAATTAGACGCACAACAGATCCTGTCTGTGTAGCAGCTGTAAGGCATGTATGGTCCCATCAGAATTGGATTGTGATTTGGTAGACAAAAGCAGGAGTAGATACAAAACACAGAAGGCACGCAAATATTCCATTCACGTGTCATCTCTGTTTTAGATCTACTCCTGTTTTTATTGGCATTAGCAATACTGAGCAAATGCTGGCGTATGCTCCACAGACAGGATCCATTTTTTGTGGGTTATTGTTTTGACAGATCAGAGGAAGTGCAAATTAATCAGTCAACACAAACTTACTACTGACATCCTCTCCACTCTGTCAGGGGGCTCTACTTGTATGAGCGTGTAATAGAACAGGTTCTGTAGACATCTATGTTGAATCAGCTGACAAGGGTGTAAAAGGAGTGCAACTCTTCTTGACACTAACATCAACCCATAAGGCAGAGTTCATACTTGAGTTATTAGGCCAGTTTTGGCAAATTTAAGTATACTTTCTTATAATTTTAATCAAGTTTTGGTTTAATAAAATCAATGTTAAAATATTTAATCCATTTAATAATAAAAATTTAATGTTGCGTAACACAGGAGAGAATCGTCCAGTCTTCTGTTTATTCAACGATGTAGTGTTGCGATGGAGAAAGCATTCCAAAATAAAAATTACTCTCCACCTGGATCCGAATTGAGATTGATGCAAGTGTGGTATTGGCTGCTCATCCAGCAAGATACTTCTGGGCGAACTTGCCTTGCATGTGTAGAACCCGTGTGGG
This sequence comes from Bufo bufo, assembly GCF_905171765.1. Taxonomy (NCBI): domain Eukaryota; kingdom Metazoa; phylum Chordata; class Amphibia; order Anura; family Bufonidae; genus Bufo; species Bufo bufo. The sequence goes on along the minus strand of NC_053391.1, from coordinate 531,122,552 downwards.
AACCCCACGCTGCAGATTGATCATGGAGACACCGAATTTTATAATATATATGGAATACATTTCATAATAAAATGTTTAATAAATTTAATAATAACTTTTCATTTTTTTCTTAGGAGAGAATTGGTCATTTTTCAGTTTATTCAACGATGTGGAGGGTGTTGCAATGGAGAAAGCATTCCAAAAAACTATTGCTCTACACCTCGAGCCAAATTCTGTCAAGATTGATGCAAGTGCGGTATTGGCTGCTCATCCAGCAAGATACTTCTGGGGGAACCTGCCTGGCATGCTTAGGCCTCTACTAGCGACAGACAATGAGAAGAAGACAAAGCTTCAAGATTGCTTGGAGCCTGGAAGAGTTGCGAATGTAATCACGATTCAAACCAACCAGTGCCCAGTCTCTTCGTCAGGGGTTCCCAGTCATCATGGAATGGAAAGATGGGCATCCTTATTATATTTATCAAATTTATTAATAATACATTTTATAATAAAAATTAAATTTTTCCTAACACAGGATGAGGAGGACATCCTGTGGTGCACGGAGATGGAGATGGTCTTTGGATTCCCACACAGACATCTCAGAAATGAACCGCGGCTCCCAAAAGCAGCTCCTGGGAAGATCATGGAGCGTCCCGATCATCCGCCATCTATTCGCCCCACTTTATTTTGGAAGTGTGTAGAACCTGTGTGGAACCGCCACTCTAAAGATTAATCATGTAGACACTGAATTTTATAATATATATGGAATACATTTCATAATAAAATGTTTAATAAATGTAATAATAACATTAAAAAAAATTCTTAGAAGAGAATCGGCCAGTCTTCAGTTTATTCAATGATGTGGAGAGTGTTGCGATGAAGAAAGCATTCCAAAAAAATAATTCCTCTACACCTGGAGCCGAATCCTGTCAAGATTGATGCAAGTGCAGTATTGGCTGCTCATCCAGCAAGATACTTCTGGGGGAACCTGCCTGGCATGCTTAGGCCTCAACTAGCGACAGACAATGAGAAGAAGACAAAGATTATTATTTTCTGTACATTGAATGAATAATTTTTGGGGCCTTTACTCCACTGGCCTGCAGTAAAATTTGATATCTAATGACCGTCTAACATACCTACAGTCACATAATCACTTGATGTTTTCTGTCCGGTGAATGCCTAATGTTTGGGGCCTGTACTCCCGTGGCCTGAAATAAAAATTTTCTACGCTCCAGCAGGGAACAGTTATAAGAGTTTCAATTTAAGACACATAAAAATGGCCCCTTATTAAAATACATATTTTTTGTGGGAATGGTTGCCATTGATCCCCCTCCGGTATGTCACTGTCCATGTTGTGGCATGATTTGTGCACTTCTTGTAAGTATTTGGTGGCTGCAAATATGAGCTGAAAGTTTTTCAGGTTCGCCTGCCATTAAAGTGAACTTGCGGTTCGCGAACATTTGATAGCGTTCGTGAACCGCCCCAGCCGATTTTCATCCATCACTGCTCTTTAACCCCTTCCTGCATCCAGTTATGCTAAAGGGAACATGTCAGCTCCTCTATGCTGCCATCTCTGAGGGCTGCACAGGGTAGTGATACATTTCAGTGGTCTGTGACTCCCATGATAATGTTAATCAGTAAAGAGAACTTAGCTGTGAAGTTGTACAGCCTGCTAGCACTGAGAGAGAGGAATAAGTCTGATGACGTGCTTGTTATTCACACTGCCCGTGACCCACTGCCTCTGAGATTAAAGATGAGAGAAGTTTACAAAAATTCTATTTGGCTGCTTTGACGAATTTCACAAAGAAATTAGCTTCGTGATGGATTACTTCTTGAAGAAGCATATTTCTTTGTAAGTAGCAGGCACAATGACGAGGAATGGCGCCGCCCACCATCATTGAACCCCTCAGATGCCGCGTTCATCACTGATCCGGGAATCTGAGATGAAAAATTAAGGGTTTCAGGGGTTAATCAGTATAAAAAAAAATTTGAATAATAATACTCACCTTATCCATTTGAGCATGAAGAGGCCGCCGTGGGAATCTTGATTGAAGATTCCATGCAAAATCTTGTGCTGTGTGTGATGACATCATCACTCTGGCTGGCATGGTGACGTTATACGTCACCAAGCATGATATTTCGGGTGGAAACTTCAATCAAGATGGCCGCAGTGGACTTTTACTGCTCAAATGTAGAGTTGAGCGGAGACCAGGATGTTTGGGTTCGACGGGTTCGGCCAAACTTCACAAAACAGTTCGAGTTCGGGACCCGAACTTGACCCAGTACCCCATTGCAGTCAATGGGGACCCAAACTTTCGAGCACTAAAATGGCTGTAAAAAAATCATGAAAAGGGCTAGAGAGCTGCAAATGGCAGAAAAATGTGGTTAAGAGCATAGCAAGTGCTCTTAAAACAAATGTGGATAGGGAAAGGACTTCAAATAACATAAAATACATGAAAAAAATTATATTCTTGATCTTGGAGGACGAGGTCCATATGGAGTAGGAGGTTGAGGAGGCGTGGGATGTGGCGGTGTAGGTGGAAGCGGCGGTGGAGGAGGAGGAGTTAGCCAACACTGGTTTTTGGCTTATATTTATTTTATTTTGTTTAAATTAGGGTACACCCCAACATTGGGAAATATAACCTGTTATAACCCTCTCCAGCCGTGCTAAACAAACGTTCAGACAATACACTGGCTGCAGGCCAGGCCAGCACATCCAAGACGTAAAGGGCAAGCTCAGGCCATATGCACAATTTGTAGACCTGGAAGTTAAAGGGGGCAGACCCATCAATCAGTACGTGTAAGCGTTTTCACGCATATTGCTCCACCATGTCGCACGTCCCCGTGATGTCCACGATCCAATTGGATATCTGCTCTATCAACTTTCAAAGTTCTTTTGTGCGCCTACCATGTTGATCAGGGTTAGCGGCGAATCAGGGTTCCACGCCGAAGAGGGAGAGTGAGAAAGGGAGACCACATCTAAGGGAGGTCAATGGCTGCAATGTGATCAAGCTAAAATGTGGGACAAATGATTAAAGCAGAAGGATCGAATGAAAAGGTCAATTAAAGACGAATTTTTAAAAATTTCGGTCCCTGTCACCTATGCAGAGCAGGGGTTTATTCACAGCAAAAATGGTAAAATGGTAAAATGTAAAAATTTGTGAAATTTATTAGCCTGTCAACTAGGTAGAGCACGGGTATATCACAGCCAAAAATTGGTGAATGTCACCCGACAATGTAACAGAAAAATTTGTGAAATGTATTAACCTGTCAACTAGGTAGAGCAGGGGTATATCACAACCAAAAATTGGTGAATGTCACCCGACAATGTAACAGAAAATTTGTGAAATTTATTAACCTGTCTACTAGGTAGAGCAGGGGTATATCACAGCCAAAAATTGGTGAATGTCACCCGAACATTTAACAGAAAAATTAGTGAAATTTGTTTACCTGTCTACTAGGTAGAGCAGGGGTATATCACAGCCAAAAATTGGTGAATGCCACCCGAATATTTAACAGACAAATTAGTGAAATTTGTTTACCTGTCTACTAGGTAGAGCAGAGGTATATCACAGACAAAAATTGGTGAATGTCACCCGAAAATGTAACAGTCTGGCCAACATGTGCAAGGTGGAGTTCCACCTTGTAGGAACGTCGCATATGAGGCGGTGAGCGGGAAGGCCGGAGTTACGCGCCAGGCAAGGGATGTACAGTACAGACCAAAAGTTTGGACACACCTTCTCATTCAAAGAGTTTTCTTTATTTTCATGACTATGAAGGCATCAAAACTATGAATTAACACATGTGGAATTATATACATAACAAACAAGTGTGAAACAACTGAAAATATGTCATATTCTAGGTTCTTCAAAGTAGCCACCTTTTGCTTTGATTACTGCTTTGCACACTCTTGGCATTCTCTTGATGAGCTTCAAGAGGTAGTCCCCTGAAATGGTCTTCCAACAATCTTGAAGCAGTTCCCAGAGATGCTTAGCACTTGTTGGCCCTTTTGCCTTCACTCTGCGGTCCAGCTCACCCCAAACCATTTCGATTGGGTTCAGGTCCGGTGACTGTGGAGGCCAGGTCATCTGGCGCAGCACCCCATCACTCTCCTTCATGGTCAAATAGCCCTTACTTTCAAAGTTTTCCCAATTTTTTGGCTGACTGACCTTCATTTCTTAAAGTAATGATGGCCACTCGTTTTTCTTTACTTAGCTGCTTTTTTCTTGCCATAATACAAATTCTAACAGTCTATTAAGTAGGACTATCAGCTGTGTATCCACCTGACTTCTCATCAACGCAACTGATGGTCCCAACCCCATTTATAAGGCAAGAAATCCCACTTATTAAACCTGACAGGGCACACCTGTGAAGTGAAAACCATTTCAGGGGACTACCTCTTGAAGCTCATCACATCAAGAGAATGCCAAGAGTGTGCAAAGCAGTAATCAAAGCAAAAGGTGGCTACTTTGAAGAACCTAGAATATGACATATTTTCAGTTGTTTCACACTTGTTTGTTATGAATATAATTCCACATGTGTTAATTCATAGTTTTGATGTCTTCAGTGTGAATCTACAATTTTCATAGTCATGAAAATAAAGAAAACTCTTTGAATGAGAAGGTGTGTCCAAACTTTTGGTCTGTACTGTACGTCAAACCGGCTAGGCCCAGAGCTGCTACGAGATTTCGCCCATTATCGCACACCACCAGGCCAGGCTTGAGGCTCACTGGCACCAACCACTCATCGGTCTGTTGTTTCTTGCTTGTCCACAGCTCCTGCATTAAAACTGCCTGGTATCATTGACCCCTGACTGTGCTGTAGTTGGTGGTGAAGGTGTTACGCTGACCGGATGAGGAGGCGGTAGAGGATGAGGAAGCGGAGTAGGAGGAGGAAGCAACAGGAGGCAAAGAAGCGCCCTGCAATCCTTGGTGGTGGAAGGACATGCGCCAAACTGCTATCCGCCTCAGGTCCAGCCGCCACTGCATTTACCCAGTGTGCTGTTAGGGAGATATAACGTCCCTGACCGTGCTTACTGGTCCACGTATCCGTAGTTAGGTGGCCCCTGCCACAGATGGCGTTGTGCAGTGCACACCTGATTTTGTCCCCCACTTGGTTGTGCAGGTAAGGGATGGCTCGCCTGGAAAAGTAGTGGCGGCTGGGCACGACGTACTGTGGGACAGCCACCGCCATAAGGCTTTTAAAACTCTACGTTTCCACCAGACAGAATGACAGCATTTCAAAGGCCAGTAATTTTGAAATGTTGGCATTCAGGGCCAGGGATCACAAGTGGGTAGGGGGGTACTTCTTCTTCCGCTCGAGTGTTTGGAATATGGAGAGCTGAATGCTTCCGTGGGACATTGTGGAGATGGTTGGTGACCCAGGTGGTGGTGTTGCTGGCAGATCCTCTGTTTGCGGGGTGGCAGGTGACACTGTCACTCCAGAGGAGGATGAAGAGGCCGAGACTGCAGCAGAAGAGGAAGCAGAAGGAGCCAGATACCTTTCTTGGTTTTTGAGGTGTCTATTCCACTGCAGCTTGTGCTTTGCACTTAGATGCCTGGTCATGCAGGTTGTGCTCAGGTTGAGAACGTTTATGCCTCGCTTCAGGCTCTGATTGCACAGCGTGCAAACCACTCGTTTCTTGTTGTCAGCACATTGTCTGAAGAACTGCCGCTCCAGGGAACTCAGTCGCTTGCTGTGTTGGGCAGTAGCAGGTGTACTGTCTAGGGGACGGCCGCACCGCTTTTGCACCCTGCTCCCTCTTCTGCTGTGCTGGTGGCTCTGTACGACCACTGCCTCTTACTCCGAACTACAGTACAGACCAAAAGTTTGGACACACCTTCTCATTCAAAGAGTTTTCTTTATTTTCATGACTATGAAAATTGTAGATTCACACTGAAGGCATCAAAACTATGAATTAACACATGTGGAATTATATACATAACAAACAAGTGTGAAACAACTGAAAATATGTCATATTTTAGGTTCTTCAAAGTAGCCACCTTTTGCTTTGATTACTGCTTTGCACACTCTTGGCATTCTCTTGATGAGCTTCAAGAAGTAGACCCCTGAAATGGTTTTCACTTCACAGGTGTGCCCTGTCAGGTTTAATAAGTGGGATTTCTTGCCTTATACATGGGGTTGGGACCATCAGTTGCGTTGATGAGAAGTCAGGTGGATACACAGCTGATAGTCCTACTGAATAGACTGTTAGAATTTGTATTATGGCAAGAAAAAAGCAGCTAAGTAAAGAAAAACGAGTGGCCATCATTACTTTAAGAAATGAAGGTCAGTCAGCCGAAAAATTGGGAAAACTTTGAAAGTAAGGGCTATTTGACCATGAAGGAGAGTGATGGGGTGCTGCGCCAGATGACCTGGCCTCCACAGTCACCGGACCTGAACCCAATCGAGATGGTTTGGGGTGAGCTGGACCGCAGAGTGAGGGCAAAAGGGCCAACAAGTGCTAAGCATCTCTGGGAACTGCTTCAAGATTGTTGGAAGACCATTTCAGGGGACTACCTCTTGAAGCTCATCAAGAGAATGCCAAGAGTGTGCAAAGCAGTAATCAAAGCAAAAGGTGGCTACTTTGAAGAACCCGGAATATGACATTTTTTCAGTTGTTTCACACTTGTTTGTTATGTATATAATTCCACATGTGTTAATTCATAGTTTTGATGCCTTCATAGTCATGAAAATAAAGAAAACTCTTTGAATGAGAAGGTGTGTCCAAACTTTTGGTCTGTACTGTACATCGGTCACTCGCATGACCTTGATTACATGTGGGGTCGAGGACCTCATCGTCCTCCACATCATCTTCCACCCAGTCTTCACCCCTGCCCTCCTTGTCAGTCTGCACACTTTCGAAAGCCACAACAGTTGTCACCTGTGTTTCGTCATCATCCGAGACGTGCTGCGGTGGTCCTTCCATGTACTCATCTTGAAACATAAGACATCATCTGCAGGTGCCAACTCTGATCTTTCAGCAGGAGACTGGGTGGGAGACAATGTGAAGGAACTGGAGGCACTGTCAGCAACCCGATCTACTATGGCCATTACTTGTTCTGGCCTCACCATTCGTAGAGCCACATTAGGCCCGACCAAATACCGCTGAAGGTTCTGTCACCTACTCGCACCTGAGGAAGGTGTTTCCCTCGTGTGTGTAGCTGGCACAGATCGACTACGTCCTCTCCCTGCAACAGGAGCTCCACCAGCATCACCACCAGTTTATATAAATTTTGGGAGCTCAGGTGGAAACACCCCTCCCCCTGGGCAGTCCCATAATGCTTTTCTGTGTTCTGACTATAAATACTAGTAATCAGTGCCACTTCAGGCATTGAGTCTTTTTGAACCTGATGAAAGGGGGCTTGAGTACCCCAGAAACGCGTTGTTTGTTTTATTTAACATAAAAAAAACTCAATAAAGAAGAAGATTCCTCCGTGTCTAGGAGGAACAGGTCGTCTTACCCTGCTCCTAGCACAGGGTTTTCCTGAGGGATAGTAGGGACCCTAGGTTCCAGAGTATGAGCCCTCCTACCATCTGGGTTGGCTCATACTGTTAGGAGTCAGGGTCAGTATTAGGGACGCGATAGGAGGTGACCTGCTCCCTGATCCTGTGGTCCTGGCCTAGCAGCTACACTATTCCATAACATCGCAAAGATGAGGGTTTTCCCCACTCTCATCCGTGACACCATACCATTTCTGTATTTCAATTCTCACTCAGCTAAACTGCAGAACCGAGTGAGATACACCACCCCACCATACCACTACCGTGCACTTTACCGTACACATTACCACAATATATTAATAATCGATATATGGCTATTCTATTTTTATTTTAAAATATGGTTGATGGCTTTCTGAATGTAATTGTTTGAAAACACTCCATATTTTCCAATTCCTGCCCTGGCTCTTCCTCTTTGTTTGAATTTTTACCATGGCAGGTAGTCTCTCTTAAAGGGATTGTCTGACTTAAAGGGAGGGGAGGTTACTCACATATTACACGAATCAATGCAATGCTCTTTTGTCGGCATCTTTAGGTAGACACCTCAAGATAACAAGACAGCTCACTAAACTTATATTTCATTTGATGTAGGTTTATGAGGTTTATGAGTGGACAAACACCACAAAAACAAGTTAAAAATGCAATTTGCCCTAGGAACCCACTAAAACAAAAAAAAAAAAAAGACATGAACTCTACAACAAAGGATAAGTTGAGCAATGAGTATTGTCTTTGTCATTTTTGTTATAAACTAGTCTTTTAGGAAAGCATGTGATAAAAAAATACCAAAATCCATTTCGATTAAACACACACGCATACATAGACGCATACACATACACACACACTCACACACCTCAACTCAAAACATCATAGAAACTCAAGAAACCAAAACACAGTGAAAAGTTCATATTACCTTAATAACTACAGGAAACATCTGACTGCAGATCTAAAGAAATGAAGACTTACAATACATCGATCTATATGTGGACAATGCTGTTTCTTCATTGTAATGTGCCTGATATGCACATATATGCATACATATGCATTGTGTAGATCTAAATTCTTGTGTTTCGATTTAACATATAGCAGTAAAATATCCCATATTATAAGTGTGTGTCCATCAGTTTAGAGCCACCATTTCAGTTGTGAAATTCTTCTCCATATTTGAAGGACCATTAAACCTAGAAATTAATGGCTGACTGCTTGTCAGTATGCATGACCTTGAAATGTCTTGTAGAACTAATGCAGAGAATACAGTTGATTGTTTCTTCATGATTAGTGTTGAGCGAACCCCGAACAGCAAAGTTCAGGACCGTACCGAACTTTGCGAGTTAAGATACCCGGACCCGAACTTTGCAGCAAAAGTTTGGATTTGAGTTTGGGGTTCGGGCATTTAATAAAGCTTGTTGAAAGGCTGCAGGGCTATCTATATTTGTTTGCATCGCAATAGCCCTGCTCTTACCCCCATTTTGCTTCCTTTTGCAGCCCTCTTGCCCTTACTACTACTATTTTACAGCCATTTTAGTGCACCAAAGTTCGGGTCCCCATTGACTTCAATGGGGTTTGGGTTCAGGTTCGAGTTTGGGTCCCGAACCTGAACTTTGACCCGAAGTTTGGCCGAACCCGGCGAACCCAAACATCCACGGGTCCGCTCATCCCTATTCATGATCCATTCAATTTTCTGCTGGTAGCCTGCTGACCCGGTATGATCTACAAATGGGTAGACCTTAGACTTAGGATCATACGGACATAATTTTTCCATAATTTTAATTAAAAAAAATTTAAGTTTATATTTATATATACATATATTTTAAACTTTTAGTGTTACTTTAAAGGAAATTATTCATATAAAAGCTTTCTGTTATTGAAATGCAAATTATAAGTTTCATGTTTAAGTTGACTCAAAAGTGAAGCCTTAATTTTGTAATTTAGATGGGCATCTGATGGCACATACAGAGGTGTTCTCCAATAGAGATGTCCCGAACTATTCGCCGGCGACCAGTTCCCGGTGAACATCGCTTGTTCGCGTTTGCCGCGGCAGGCGAACATATGCGATGTTCGGTCCGCCCCCTATTTGTCATCATTGAGCAAACTTTGACCCTGTACCTCACAGTCAGCAGACACATTCCAGCCAATCAGCAGCATACCCTCCCTCCCAGACCCTCCCACCTCCTAGCAAAAAGCAAGGACAGCATCCATCTTAAGGCTGTTTCACACGAGCGAGTCCATTGCGGGAATCACGCTCCGTGTGTGAGTGTGATCCTCCGCTCTGGATTGCAGGAGCGCATGGCATTATCATGATTTATAATGCTATGTGTCTCTGCTTGACCTTATTTCTACAGAATCATACTGACAGCTTTATGTCACTATGATTCTGTGGGAAAAAGGCCATGCAGAGACACATAGCATTATAAATCATGATAATGCATTGTGCTCCTGCAATCCAGAGCAGGGGATCACACTCACACACGAAGCGTGATTCCCGCAATGGACTTGCTCGTGTGAAACAGCCCTTAGATTCATTCGGAAGCTGCAGTCTTAGTGAGAGGAGGGACAGTGCAGCTGCTGCTGATTTAATAGGGAAATCGATAGCTAGGCCAGTGTATTCAGTGTCCACTCCAGTCCTGAAAGACTCATCTGATCTGCTGTAAGGACAGCGTCCTGACAGCACCCCAAGAAGCCCTTTTTAGGGCTAGTACATCAGTCTGCTTTTTTTTTTTTTTTTTCCTCTGTAATCCAGCATGTGTGTCAGGCCCACAGTGTATACTGTGCCCACTTGCCCAGTGCCACCACTCATATCTGGTGTCACAGTAGCTTGCATTTAAAAAAAAAAAGAAAACTTTTTTCATTGTAATCTAATTGCAGTTGCCTGCCAGCGTGTGTGTCAGGCTCAGCGTATACACTGCGTGCAGAATTATTAGGCAAATGAGTATTTTGACCACATCATCCTCCTTATGCATGTTGTCTTACTCCAAGCTGTATAGGCTCGAAAGCCTACTACCAATTAAGCATATTAGGTGATGTGCATCTCTGTAATGAGAAGGGGTGTGGTCTAATGACATCAACACCCTATATTAGGTGTGCATAATTATTAGGCAACTTCCTTTCCTTTGGCAAAATGGGTCAAAAGAAGGACTTGACAGGCTCAGAAAAGTCAAAAATAGTGAGATATCTTGCAGAGGGATGCAGCACTCTTAAAATTGCAAAGCTTCTGAAGCGTGATCATCGAACAATCAAGCGTTTCATTCAAAATAGTCAACAGGGTCGCAAGAAGCGTGTGGAAAAACCAAGGCGCAAAATAACTGCCCATGAACTGAGAAAAGTCAAGCGTGCAGCTGCCAAGATGCCACTTGCCACCAGTTTGGCCATATTTCAGAGCTGCAACATTACTGGAGTGCCCAAAAGCACAAGGTGTGCAATACTCAGAGACATGGCCAAGGTAAGAAAGGCTGAAAGACGACCACCACTGAACAAGACACACAAGCTGAAACGTCAAGACTGGGCCAAGAAATATCTCAAGACTGATTTTTCTAAGGTTTTATGGACTGATGAAATGAGAGTGAGTCTTGATGGGCCAGATGGATGGGCCCGTGGCTGGATTGGTAAAGGGCAGAGAGCTCCAGTCCGACTCAGACGCCAGCAAGGTGGAGATGGAGTACTGGTTTGGGCTGGTATCATCAAAGATGAGCTTGTGGGGCCTTTTCGGGTTGAGGATGGAGTCAAGCTCAACTCCCAGTCCTACTGCCAGTTTCTGGAAGACACCTTCTTCAAGCAGTGGTACAGGAAGAAGTCTGCATCCTTCAAGAAAAACATGATTTTCATGCAGGACAATGCTCCATCACACGCGTCCAAGTACTCCACAGCGTGGCTGGCAAGAAAGGGTATAAAAGAAGAAAATCTAATGACATGGCCTCCTTGTTCACCTGATCTGAACCCCATTGAGAACCTGTGGTCCATCATCAAATGTGAGATTTACAAGGAGGGAAAACAGTACACCTCTCTGAACAGTGTCTGGGAGGCTGTGGTTGCTGCTGCACGCAATGTTGATGGTGAACAGATCAAAACACTGACAGAATCCATGGATGGCAGGCTTTTGAGTGTCCTTGCAAAGAAAGGTGGCTATATTGGTCACTGATTTGTTTTTGTTTTGTTTTTGAATGTCAGAAATGTATATTTGTGAATGTTGAGATGTTATATTGGTTTCACTGGTAAAAATAAACAATTGAAATGGGTATATATTTGTTTTTTGTTAAGTTGCCTAATAATTATGCACAGTAATAGTCACCTGCACACACAGATATCCCCCTAAAATAGCTAAAACTAAAAACAAACTAAAAACTACTTCCAAAAATATTCAGCTTTGATATTAATGAGTTTTTTGGGTTCATTGAGAACATGGTTGTTGTTCAATAATAAAATTAATCCTCAAAAATACAACTTGCCTAATAATTCTGCACTCCCTGTAGTGTGCCCACTTGCCCAGTGCCACCACTAATATCTGGTGTCACAGTAGCTTGCATTTTAAAAAAAAACTAAACTTTTTTCACTGTAATATAATTGCAGTTAGTTGCCTGCAAGCGTGTGTGTCAGGCCTACAGCGTGTACTGTGCCAACTACTGCCAGTGCACAGTGCCACTCATATCTGGTGTCACAGTAGATTAGATTTAAAAAATTTTTTTTTTTTTTTTTACTGTAATATAATTGCAGTTAGTTGCCTGCAAGCATGTGTGTGAGGCCTACAGCATGTACTGTGCCAACTACTGCCAGTGCACAGTGCCAGCACTCATATCTGGTATTACAGTAGATTACATAAAAAAAAAAAAAACTTTTTTGACTGTAATATAATTGTAGTTAGTTGCCTGCCAACATGTGTGTCAGGCCTACAGCGTGTACTGTGCCAAATACTGCCAGTGCACAGTGCCAAAAGTGCCAGTCATATCTGGTGTCACAGTAGATTACATAAAAAAAAAAAAAAAAGTTTTTGGACTGTAATATAATTGCAGTTAGTTGCCTGCAAGCGTGTGTGTCAGCCCTACAGCGTGTACTGTGCCAACTACTGCCAGTGCACAGTGCCACCAGTGCCACTCATATCTGGTGTCACAGTAGATTACATAAAAAAAAAAAACTTTTTTGACTGTAATATAATTGCAGTTAGTTGCCTGCAAGCGTGTGTGTCAGGCCTACAATGTGTACAGTGCCCACTACTGCTTCCTTTGCTGAGCTGTCAGATACAAGTGAAGCGATTGATGATGACGATGTGTCCGTGGGTGCCCACTCGAAGAGAAGAAGAACAGGGGGAAAGTTCAGATGGGGAGACAGAGAGGAGGAGGAGACGGGTTGGAAGCAGGGGAAGGTCGTCGCAAGGAGCTAGTGGCACAGTCAGACAGCATGTATCGGCACCCGGGGTCAGCCAGACAGCACGCCAATCAACGCATGCTGTTGCCACCACCAGAATGCCATCATTGCAAAGCTCAGCAGTGTGGAATTTTTTTGGTGTGTCTGCCTCTGATAACAGCAATGCCATTTGCAACCTGTGCCAAAAGAAACTGAGTCGTTGGAAGTCCAACACCCACCTAGATACAACTGCTTTGCGAAGGCACATGATCTCACATCACAAACGCCTATGGGATCAACACATGAGTACAAGCAGCACACAAACTCAAAGCCCCAATCTTCCTCCTGGTCCAGCATCTTCAGCCACGTCAACCACTGCTGTCCTCCTTGCCCCCTCTCAACCATCCGCCACTCCGCCTCTCACCTTCAGCAGTTCCTGCTCATCTGCCCACAGTCAGGTGTCTGTCAAGGAAATGTTTGAGCGTAAGAAGCCAATGTCACAAAGTCACCCCCTTGCCCGGCGTCTGACAGCTGGCTTTTCGTAACTCTTAGCCTGCCAGCTTTTACCATACAAGCTGGTGGAGTCTGAGGCCTTCAAAAAATTTGCAGCTATTGGGACACCGCATTGGAAGGTACCCGGCCGAAATTTCTTTTCACAAAAGGCAATCCCCAACCTGTACTCTATTGTTGAAAAGGAAGTCATGGCATGTCTGGCACACAGTGTTGGCGCAAGGGTCCATCTGACCACTGATACCTGGTCTGCAAAGCACGATCAGGGCAGGTATATCACGTACACTGCGCATTGGGTAAACCTGCTGATGGCTGCCAAGCATGGAATGCGTGGCTCTGCAGAGGAGTTGGTGACACCGCCACGACTTGCAGGCAGGCCTGCTGCCACCTCCTTTACTCCTCCTACTCCATCCTCTTCGCTAACCTCCTCGGCTGAGTCCTCTTCTGCTGCTGCGTCTTGCTCCACATCAACTGCACCCCCCCAGCTCCCCAGGGGCTATTCCACATCCCGGATACAACAGTGTCACGCCGTCTTGGGGTTGACTTGCCTGAAAGCAGAGAGTCACACCAGACCAGCACTCCTGTCCACCCTGAACGCACAGGTGGATCAGTGGCTGACTCCGCACCAACTGGAGATCGGCAAAGTGGTGTGTGACAACGGAAGCAATTTGTTGGCGGCATTGAATTTGGGCAAGTTGACACGTGCCGTGTATGGCACATGTGTTGAATCTGATCGTACAATGCTTTGTGCATAAGTACCCAGGCTTACAGCACGTCCTCAAGCAGGCCAGGAAGGTGTGTGGCCATTTCAGGCGTTCCTACACGGCCATGGAGCACTTTTCAGATATTCAGCAGCGAAACAACATGCCAGTGAGGCGCTTGATTTGAGACAGCCCGACACGTTGGAATTCAACACTCCTAATGTTCGACCGCCTGCTCCAACAAGAAAAAGACGTCAACGAGTATTTGTATGACCGGGGTGCTAGGACAGCCTCTTCGGAGCTGGGTATTTTTTTGCCACGTTACTGGACGCTCATGCGCAATGCCTGTAGGCTCATGCGTCCTTTTGAGGAGGTGACAAACCTAGTCAGTCGCACCGAAGGCACCATCAGCGACTTCATCCCATTTGTTTTCTTCCTGGAGCGTGCCCTGCGAAGAGTGCTGGATCAGGCCGTAGATGAGCGTGAAGAGGAAGAGTTGTGGTCACCATCAACACCAGAAACAGCCTTATCAGCATCGCTTGCTGGACCTGCGGCAACGCTGGAAGAGGAGTCTGAGGAAGAGGAGTCAGAGGAGGAATGTGGCTCTGAGGAGGAGGAAGACCAACCACAACAGGCATCCCAGGGTGCTCGTTGTCACCTATCTGGTACCCGTGGTGTTGTACGTGGCTGGGGGGAAGAACAGACCTTCAGTGAGATCAGTGAGGACGAGGAACGGGACATGAGTAGCTCGGCATCCAACCTTGTGCAAATGGGGTCTTTTATGCTGTCGTGCCTGTTGAGGGACCCTCGTATAAAAAGGCTGAAGGAGAATGACCTGTACTGGGTGGCCATGCTACTAGACCCCCGGTATAAGCAGAAAGTGCCTGAAATGTTACCGAATTACCGGAAGTCGGAAAGGATGCAGCAGTTCCAAAACAAGTTAAAAAGTATGCTTTACACAGCATATAAGGGTGATGTCACAGCACAACGGGAATCTAACAAGGGAAGAGGTGAAAGTAATCCTCCTCCTACCATGACCACGCAGACAAGGACAGGACGCTTTACAGATGTGTTGTTGATGGAGGACATGCAGAGCTTTTTAAGTCCTACGCATCGCCACAGCCCTTCGGGGTCCACCCTCAGAGAACGACTCGACCGACAGGTAGCAGACTACCTCGCCTTAACTGCAGATATCGACACTCTGAGGAGCGATGAACGCCTTGACTACTGGGTGTGCAGGCTTGACCTGGGGCCTGAGTTATCCCAGTTTGCGATAGAACTTATGGCCTGCCCTGCTTCAAGTGTCCTGTCAGAAAGGACCTTCAGGGCAGCAGGAGGTATTGTCACTGAGAAGAGAAGTCGCCTAGGTCAAAAAAGTCTAGATTACCTCACCTTTATTAAGATGAATGAGGCATGGATCCCAAAGGGACTGACAGTGGTCGATACATTTGACTAAAAAAGGCCTGATGAGATGAGCTGCCTTGGGCTAAAAATTGTCCACACGCTGCTGTATTTTATCTCTGCATGCCGGATTACTTGCGTGACTTCTCCGCAACAAACTAGGGTTCAAGCCGCAATGTTTCAGTGTACTTTCTGCAGCGGCTGTAACAATACCAAATTTTTTAGGCATGTGTACATGCCTAATTTTTCTGGCCTCTGGTGCTGCACTGTGGCTGCAAAAACAAAACAAAAAAAAGGCATACATGTGTCAATTCCCCTTCGTGATCGTTACCATGTTGTGGTGAAGGGGCTTGCGTATCACAATGAAGCGATCACCTCTATGAGTGTGTTCGCAATGGCAATGTTGGCACACCCCAGATGAGATAAGGTCGTTGCTTCATTGTGTACAGACCAAATGCGATCGGCTAGATAATTTTGCATAGAAAAAAAATTAATTCTATTTGTGATCATCTAAGGTGATCATTAAAGCCTAGTAGGCCAACAATGGGCCCACACTGTAAAATCATTGTTTTCTGGGTCACTTAACTGTCACTGGACTACCTCAGCACGACCATAGGCTTTGAAAAACCGCCATCGCCTGCAATCTGCCAAACGTGCGCACGAGCACAGTCATCACTACACCAAGAATGACGCATAGAGGAATAAAATTTATGTCATGAGTGTGTCAACTATTGACAACTCTTTGCGGTTGTCTAAACTCTATTCCATACACGTCCCCTGATAGGGGACGTAACAGGCATTAAACTGATAGGAATAGTACTACTTAACATACCTCTCATATCTGGTAGCACAGTAAATTGTGCGGCGCACGCGCAGTGCCCCAAATTGGAAGTAAGAGGACCGACCAAGCATCTTTTTCCATCTCCCGGTTCCTAAAATCTATTCCATACACGTCCCCTGATAGGGGACGTCACAGGGATTAAACTGATAGGAATAGTACTACTTAACATACCACTCATATTGGGATTGCATAGTACATTGCACGGCGCACGCGCAGTGCCCCAAATTGGAAGTAAGAGGACCGACCAAGCATCTTTTCCATCTCCCAGTTCCTAAAATCTATTCCATACACCACACCGGCCCCTGATTGGGGACAAAACAGAGATTAAACTGGTAAGAACAGATTTTTTTAATAAAAAAGAGGACAGCCTCTGCGGAGCTGGGTATTTTTTGGCCACGTTACTGAAAGCTCGTGCACAATGGCTGTAGGCTCATGCGTCCTTTTGCGGAGGTGACAAACCTGGTCAGTCAAACCCAAGGCAACATCATCGACCTCATCCCATATGCGTTTTTTCTGGAGCGTGCCCTGCGAAGAGTGCTGGATCAGGCCGTAGATGAGCATGAAGAGGAAGAGTTGTGGTCACCATCACCACCAGAAGCAGCCTTGTCGTCGTTGATTGCTGGACCTGCGGCAACACAGAGAGAGGAATCTGAAGAAGAGGAGTCAGAGGAGGAAGGTGGCTTTTAGGAGGTGGAAGACCAACCACAGCAGGCGTCCCAGGGGGCTTGTTGTCACCTTTCGGGGACCCTTGATGTTGTACGTGACTGGGTGGAGGAAGAGACCTTCAATGACGTCAGTGAGGACAAGGAACGGGACATGGCTAGCTTGGTATCCAACCTTGTGCAAATGGGGAGTTTGCGGTTGTGCATATGGACTGTTTGCGGTTGTTTGCGGTGCGTCAAACGGGGAGTTTGGTCTGTCACTGTGAAGCGGGCGTAACCCTTACACTACCTGATCGATACAACATCATACCTGATATTTTAAAGCACGTTATTCCAAACAATTTAGCAATGTTAGGTGATTTATGCCCTTTATGGATTAAAACCCGACTCTGCGTCAACTACGTAATTTTCCATGGGAGTTTTGCCATGAATCCCCCTCCGGCATGCCACAGTCCAGGTGTTAGTCCCCTTGAAATAACTTTTCCATCAATATTGTGGCCAGAAAGAGTCCCTGTGGGTTTTAAAATTCGCCTGCCTATTGAAGTCTATGGCGGTTCGCCCGTTCGCGAACATTTGCGGAAATTCGTGTTCGCCGTGCGCGAACGGAAAATTTTATGTTCGCGACATCTCTATTCACCAACATGAGAAATATAATTACATGGAACTTACAGTGTATGATGCAATACCCATGTTAAAGTAAACTCTACAATTTTACCATAAGGTTCCTGTAATCTTGAGAGAGTAATTTATTAATTATTGTGTAAAACAAACATTATTTTGTGTGATGTAATGTTATTATTTTACAAAAACTTGTCTAAATGCTTATCACACAATGTGAGCAGATAAGGTGTTTTCATTTCCTACCAGTTTTTCTCTGAGACTTGCTTTGATTTCCTTTGCTAAGGAAATTACATACTTATAGTCTGACAGTTAAAGCACTGGAACAGACAATCAGAAAGAGAATTTGCGGAGGTGCTATTCTGTGTTTTCTGCAATTTGCTATGAAACACTTGGTGGTATTTTATACCTTGTCTTCTAGTTTAATGTAAAAAAAATTATATATATATACATCTTTCCTTTTATATATATATATATATATATATATAAAAGGAAAGATGGACAGCACTCCAAAGCTATAAAATATAGAAAAATATATTCACCCATGTGGCACAAAAGAGCGGCAGCAACGTTTCGGCTCATCCATAACGCCTTTCTCAAGCAAATAACACATGTGTCTAGTAACATATATATAGACAAACCAATCAAAAGATATCACAAGTGCATAAGTGGTAATAATAACAAATCATGTAATCAAATCACATCAAAAAACATGATTAAAAATATAAAATCCAGTAGTGATCACGTAGTTCCATCATGTAGGTAAATTAGTACATAAAACCATATCCATATCGAAAATACAGTGCATCATAATGTTTATTTAATGTGTATCCTAATAAGTGTTCAATTAAAAACAGGTGATACAAGTCCAAATCATGGTGTGACACAGCGGAGTGTGGGAGTGGAATAATGACTGTACATACCATTCAGGTGTGGAAGCGACCTAATGTATTCATACCGCCGAAATCTCGGCCTGTTGTAACGAGTACTGCGCCTGCGTCAAACATTGCAAGAATGTAAGCAGGAAGTGAACATGCTGGCTCCTCCCTGAGCCCGCGTACTCAGGCTATGAGCCAACAATCGCCATATTGGCTCATAGTACCGTGGTTGAAAAATATCCCTAAGGGACAAATAAAGAGGGTCTTTAGAAATTGCACCAAAGTGGAGGATTTTAGGACACAAAGTGAGGTCATTAAGGAACGGTTCAGGGAGAAAGGGTATCAGGCGGATGAACTAGCCCAATGTAGCAGGATGATAGAGGAAGAAGAAAAAGGAAAAAAGAAAAAGGTGGAGACTGAGAAAGATTTTCGTTTTTCCTTTTTAACTCAATACAATACGCAGGCGGGTTTGATAAAAGATGCCATTAGGAAAAATTGGTCCACTTTAAAAAATGACCCTGTGTTGGGGAAGGATATTCCACAAAAACCGGTAGTTATTTTCAAAAAGGCTCCCTGTCTACGTACCAAACTAGTACATAGTTCTAATCATCAAGAGAAGATAATTAAAGGGAATAAGTTTAGCTGATGTGGGTTCTGCTTGCCATGTAGAAATCAGAAAAGGGAAAATAAAAAAATGCATACTCAATCTGCTCACTCTAATGAAAAAGGTATGGATATAAAGGTTAAAGGGCAAATTACTTGTGAGAGTGTAGGAGTGGTTTACATGTTGGAGTGCCCATGTGGACTCCAATATGTGGGACATACCCTTAGGAAGCTTAAAATAAGAATTCAGGAGCATGTGAGGAATATCAAGAAGGGGCTGGAAACCCATAGTGTCTCAATGCACTTTAAAACGGTGCACCGAAAAGATCGAAGTGGCTTATTCTTTGCGGGATTCGAACAAGTCAAACCATACTGGCGTGGAGGGGATGGAGTAAAACAGATAAATATATGGGAGGTGGAATGGATATACAAAATGGGAACGTTACAACCAAAAGGTCTAAATGCCGAATTTGATCTAAAACCTTGTCTTGCCTGAAGCGATGCAGTGTTCCCTGTTGATCTAGGACCTGTGAGTGTGGTGTTGTATCGAGTTAGGACCTTCAAAGATTGTGGAATTGAATTGGCTGAACAACATCATGTGATGTGGGGGAGTTGCTGTTTTCATGAATGGAGGAGGGCAGGCTAAGGATAATTTGGTCTGCGATTGGTCAGGAGATACAATGTGATGTGGGGGAGTTGCCGTTTTTATGAATGGAGGAGGGCGGGCTAAGGATAATGTGGTCAGTGATTGTTGAGAAGACATATTAGAGGAAGTAGGTGGATAGGAGTACTGTGGCTATGTGTGAAAGGGACGGAGAGGGAGTAGTATGGATGAAACTGATAGTAAAGGAATATGAGTAATCTTAGACCGCTACAAGAGGTTGTACGATAGACCTATGTTTTATGTCTTTTATGTATTTTCTATTTTATGTACTTTATATTGTTTTATTGGATATGTATTTGTGTGATTTGATGTCTTGATTATTTAAATCTATAATTGATTGGATCATGTGTGAGTGGGTAGGCGGGTGCAAACCAACCTGACCCGTTATAAGACCGCCCTGGAGTGGGTGGGATGAATACCCCTGACGAAGCTCGAATGAGCGAAACCCGGGTCGGGTGAATGATCCATTGTATATTGCTCGTATAATAAAACCATTTTTACTCCAATTTGCATGACGGTACTTCACTATTGGATGCAATTTTTGGTGTTCCATAGAAACTTGGAAAGGAGAGGAGGAGAGGCTTTGACTGACCTGTTTGCTTCCCCATGTCCGTGATTATTTTGCTGGCTTCGATTGTGGATTTCCTGTGACTTCTGAGGCAGCGCTGTCCAACCAAAGAAACGCTTTTACCTGTGTGAACTGTACCCACTTCACCATTGGGACCTGCGACGCCACTGAGCAACGTACTTCTTGAGGCGTATTTATTTCTTATAAAACGCTATATTGGTAGTGGTATCCAAGTGACTACAAACCGGCGCATGCGCAGTCACTTGGATACCACTACCAATATGGCGATTGTTGGCTCATAGCCTGAGTGCGCAGGCTCAGGGAGGAGCCAGCATGTTCACTTCCTGCTTACATTCTTGTGATGTTTGACGCAGGCGCAGTACTCGTTACAACACGCCGAGATTTCGGCGGTATGAATACATGAGGTCGCTTCCACACCTAAATGGTATGTACAGTCATTATTCCACTCCCACACTCCGCTGTGTCACACCATGATTTGGACTTGTATCAATTGTTTTTAATTGAACACTTATTAGGATACATATTAAATAAACATTATGATGCACTGTATTTCCGATATGGATATGGTTTTATGTACTAATTTACCTACATGATGGAACTATGTGATCACTACTGGATTTTATATTTTTAATCATTTTTTTAATGTGATTTGATTACATGATTTGTTATTATTACCACTTATGCACTTGTGATATCTTTTGATTGGTTTGTCTATATATACAGTACAGACCAAAAGTTTGGACACACCTTCTTATTCAAAGAGTTTTCTTTATTTTCATGACTATGAAAATTGTAGATTCACACTGAAGGCATCAAAACTATGAATTAACACGTGGAATTATATACATAACAAACAAGTGTGAAACAACTGAAAATATGTCATATTCTAGGTTCTTCAAAGTAGCCACCTTTTGCTTTGATTACTGCTTTGCACACTCTTGGCATTCTCTTGATGAGCTTCAAGAGGTAGTCCCCTGAAATGGTTTTCACTTCACAGGTGTGCCCTGTCAGGTTTAATAAGTGGGATTTCTTGCCTTATAAATGGGGTTGGGACCATCAGTTGCGTTGAGGAGAAGTCAGGTGGATACACAGCTGATAGTCCTACTGAATAGACTTTTAGAATTTGTATTATGGCAAGAAAAAAGCAGCTAAGTAAAGAAAAACGAGTGGCCATCATTACTTTAAGAAATTAAGGTCAGTTAGTCGAAAAATTGGGAAAACTTTGAAAGTAAGGGCTATTTGACCATGAAGGAGAGTGATAGGGTGCTGCGCCAGATGACCTGGACTCCACAGTCACCGGACCTGAACCCAATCGAGATGGTTTGGGGTGAGCTGGACCGCAGAGTGAAGGCAAAAGGGCCAACAAGTGCTAAGCATCTCTGGGAACTGCTTCAAGATTGTTGGAAGACCATTTCAGGGGACTACCTCTTGAAGCTCATCAAGAGAATGCCAAGAGTGTGCAAAGGAGTAATCAAAGCAAAAGGTGGCTACTTTGAAGAACATAGAATATGACATATTTTCAGTTGTTTCACACTTGTTTGTTATGTATATAATTCCACATGTGTTAATTCATAGTATTCATGCCTTCATAGTCATCGTTTTTCTTTACTTAGCTGTTTTTTTCTTGCCATAATACAAATTCTAACAGTCTATTCAGTAGAACTATCAGCTGTGTATCCACCTGACTTCTCCTCAATGCAACTGATGGTTTCAACTCCATTTATAAGGCAAGAAATCCCACTTATTAAACCTGACAGGGCACACCTGTGAAGTGAAAACCATTTCAGGGAACTACCTCTTGAAGCTCATCAAGAGAATGCCAAGAGTGTGCAAAGCAGTAATCAAAGCAAAAGGTGGCTACTTTGAAGAACCTAGAATATGACATATTTTCAGTTGTTTCACACTTGTTTGTTATGTATATAATTCCACATGTGTTAATTCATAGTTTTGATGACTTCAGTGTGAATCTACAATTTTCATAGTCATGAAAATAAAGAAAACTCTTTGAATGAGAAGGTGTGTCCAAACTTTTGGTCTGTACTGTATATGTTACTAGACACATGTGTTATTTGCTTGAGAAAGGCTCTATAGATGGTCCGAAACATCGCTGCTGCTATTTTGTGCCACATGGGTGAATACATTTTTCTATATTTTATAGCTTTGGAGTGCTGTATATCTTTTCTTTTGTATTTTGGGCTATTAGCCTATGCCCTAGGACACAGCACCCGTTTATTTTCATTTTCGGTGCTGCCAACTTTTCCTTTTGTATATATATATATATATATATATATATATATATATATTATTTTCACATAACTGTTTAGATGTTTTTATTAGTCGCTGGATATATTTTGTTTTATTAATCAGGGTCAATATATACAGTATAAAACATATGCATTACTCTCATATATGATTAACAACTGGCTTTGTGGCTCAGCCCCATTTACTGAAATGGAAATGAGCTGCAATACCAGACACAGCTGCTAAAAAAATTTAATGCTTTACAAACCTTTTAAACCCTTAAAGACAGGTGCAATTTTCTTATTTGTATTTTCATTTTTTATTACTCACCTTCCAAGAACCAAAACTTTATTTTCAAATTTTCCATTCGTATAGCCCAGTGGCATAACCACAACTGACCGGGCCCCACAGCAAATTTTGAACAAGTACCCTACCCCACCAGCAACTTCTTTGAAACCCCCAACTCACGTGCAACCCCCACTCCTGTGGCTAGTTGAGCTCTCAGACGAGGCCCGGCAGCCACTCTGTCCTTTTCCTACAGCGTCACTCAGTGGCATACTGCCAATATAGGCAGACCACGCAGCTGCTATGGGGCCTGTGGCATGGAGCGCAAGGAAGGCCCCAACCACTTTTCTTCTGTTCCAGGCCCTGCTAGCTTCCCCTATGCTCAGTCAGAGCCCCAGAGTGGGGAATTTCCCAGCTTAGGAGTCCCTGTATGGAGTCAGTGTTATGAACATGAAAGGGGTATTCCCAAGCATGGTCAGTATGCTTGGGGGACACCCTATGTATACAAGTCTAATTTTGAATGTTACTGTGAGGTTTCAAACTCACAACCATCTATATTAAAGACAAGAACCTTAGCAACTGGTCTATAGTGCTCAGTGCTAAGGCATTGCTGAAAAACCTCATAGAAGTTTCTCTTGTGTAGGGGCTCATTTTTTGTGGGACGATCTGTCATTTTTGACAATACCATTTTGGGGTGTGTAGGATTTGATCCCTTTTTATTCAATTTTATTGGGTAATAAAGTGATGAAAAATACACGAATCTGCCTTTTTTTAAATATTTTTCTGTTACGCCATTCACCATATGGGCTAACTTTTTAAAATATTTTAATAGTATAGGCTTTTTTTCTTTTTCTTTTGGGCAATGGGGTGATTTTTATTTTTAATTTTTTTTATATTTTTAATTTTTTTACTTTTTGTTAGGTCCCCTAAGTGGACCACAACTTCATCAGATGTAAATTGCTCCATTAGTCTGTATAGAAATCCCTATATTATAGTACAGTGCTGCCACCTAGTGGCCTAAACTGGGATATACCACAATGAGCTTGGAAGCCTAGTACAGGCTGTGGCATATTTATAGAACATGATGCTTTTCCCGTTCTCTGATGGGGGAAAGCGCGCCTCAAGAGGAATCCCGCACTTCTGGTTCTAACATTCTCAGATGCCGTGAGTGAGGGGAACTCATTGCTTTGAGGGGAGGGGTTTTTGCTGTACAAGTTGTACATTGCGGTACAAGTTGTACATTATTATGGCATACAATGTAGTGGGAAGCAGGCAAAAAATTCCAAATGGGGTGGAAATGAAAAAAAACAATTACTTCACCGTTTGACGAGTTTTGTTCCTACGGTGTTCACTTTGTGGCAAAACTGACCTGTGCCCTTCATTCTCTGGGTCAGTAGGAATACAATGGGAGGGTGGCACAGGAGGAGCCAGGGCAGGTGGTGGGTGGAGTTAGGGGGGCCCAATTCAGATTCTTGCTATGGGGCCCAATCATTTCTATGTATGCCCCTGGCGTCACTGTATATAATATCATTGTACAATTTGTTAAGGGGGCACTGACAATAAAATCTTTTAGTCATCCTCCTGAGGGGGCCTCTTGTGAGTTTAGGTCTCAAAGTAGCAGCTTCCCCTGCTTCCCCTAAAGCTAAGCCCCTGACATAGCCATATGAGGGCTCATTTTTTGTGGGACAAGTTGTATTTTTTATCAAGAAAAGGCTGGGCACTCTCTATATCTGTAGTTGGTGGTACTTTATTCAACCATAAAATCTTAAAATTTATATTTAATGTGTGACAAGTGATAAAATGCTTATTTCACCTCTAAATAGTGTGTCTACTCACGAGCCAGATCGATATGGGCGGAATCCTGTGGACAATCCGCGGCGTCCCGCATGGTGGTTAAACCAGATCCCCTACTACTGCTTACTCACGTGAGTATCGATTTCACGTGAGTAATTTCTGGTGAAATCGATACTCACGTGAGTAAGCAGTAGTGGGGGATCTGGTTTAACCACGGCACGGGACGCCGCGGATTGTCCACTGGATTCCGCCCATATCGATCTGGCTCGTGAGTAGACACACTATTTAGAGGTGAAATAAGCATTTGCGATGGGGGCATAATCGACATACCAGTTCGATTTGAATAAATATTTCTTATACTTAAAAATTGGAAGACATTTTTTCGATTTGTACATCGATATACTACAAACTGCATAGACAAATTCGAAACAATTACGAATATTTATTGTCGCTGCAAATTATGCTATTATTTTTACGATTATTTATGTGAAATTCTGGACATTGGATCTAAAACTACTAATTAGGTTCTAAAGGAGAACCCTTGTTCTTAATTCACAATTGTATTTTATTGTATATTATTGTTTAAGTATTTATTAGTTATTGTATATCACTTTTTAGTCTGGCCAGACTTGTCACACATTAAATATAAATTTTAAGATTTTATGGTTGAATAAAGTACCACCAACTCCAGATATAGAGAGTGCCCAGCCTTTTCTTGATATATTTATTTAGTTTTATAGATTGGGTGAATCTGTTGGCTGAGAGCACCCATCCGGGGAACCTGACGTAGTAGTGCTGCCTATTTTTAATTCTTTCAAATCCCAAGTTGTATTTTATACTGTCACCAATTAATTTACTATAGCTTGTGTTGTAAAATGGGAATAAATTATTTGTGGGTAGATTTTATGTCGTTTTTATTATTACTTTAAAAAAACTTTTTTTTTATCATATTCACACAGTCATAACACTTTTTTAATTATTATTCTACTGAACTGTGTGGGGTCTATTTTATGAGGGTTGAGCTTTAGTTTTTATTGGAAGCATTTTGAGATACATACAACTTTTTGAACACTTTTTCTTCATTTTTTTTGGGGGGGGGGGCAACATGACCAAAAAACATCAAATCTGTTTTGCCATTATGCCGTTCGACATTTTCTGATGCAGAAAAACCCATTATGTTTCTTTTTTAATAGTTTTTTTTATATGTAACATTGGGAAAGGGAGTAATTAGAAATATTTTACTGAAGTTTTTAATCTTAGGGTATTTGTACATGCAATCTTCTGATCACTTGCCCCATAAACTGCAGTAGAATACTATTGCAGTCTATAGGATTTACACTGGCTGCCTGTCAAGCTTCGAAGACAACTAAGGCTGAGTTAAGGCTGAGTTCACATCACCATTTAGCTTTCCGTTCTTCAAGGCCGAAGAGAGAGAGAGACAAAAAAAACAGGATTCTTTAAAAAAAAAACGGATCCTGTTGCATCAGATGTCATCTGTTTGAGCCATTTCTGTCTGAGATCAGTTTTCTTAGATGGAAAAAAAAGTCCTGCATGCAGTACTGTGTTTTCCTTTCTAAAAAATAGATCTCAGATGCAAATGGCTCAAACTGATGATAACTAATGCAACAGGAACCATTTTTTATACAGGATGCTGTAAAAAATATGCATCCTATGCAATCCTATGCATAACTGATGCAACAGGATCCATTTTTTTGCAGGATACTGTTTGTGTTTTTTCTCTTCTTCTGACAGATCAACCACACTAGCGGTAGCCTTCTCCAATTATTCCCATAGCATTTGTATGCTAATGCAATATAATATATTATTCTGTCAGTGTTATATGTCAGAGAGGTGCAGCCTGCTAGAAATATACTGCTGGCTGGCCTGGGACTTCCCTAGCTCCAGGCCTATTATGCAAAGACATCAGCATCTCACCCTCATTGCATTTGTGTGGTGTCGATGGGAGGCAGATGGAGTTCCTTCCCTCTAAATCACTAAGATGCGAAGGGGTTAAACAACCCGGATTTATGCTCCAGGCCACTAGAGCAGAGGCCCAAGTCTCATGTGAGAGCTGAGCCCCCGCTCTCTGCTGCACAGGAAAACCATGCAGCGCTTATTCTAGGCCACCATAAAAAGGATGTGGCCTAGAATAAAGCCTATTAATGTCATAAAAACTCACATTGGTAGTCATTAAGGGGTTAAAGATATAAATGCATTTTAGTAATTGAAGGAATGTGGATTAAAGGGGTTGACTGAATTCAGAACTGAACCCGGACATAACCCCTTCTTCCCCCATTCAGCCCCTCTGCGTTGAGCATCGGAGCATTTCATGCCCCGATGCTTTCCCTTGCTCTGTGCTGTATAGCACAGCGAAATGGCTTTTTCTTAAGATCCGGTGACATATCACCAGGCTAGGGC